>NC_042957.1:66751391-66843226 GCF_901001165.1 Salmo trutta | reverse complement strand
TACTCCTCCCCTATCAACCCCTCTACTCCTCCCCTATCAACCCCTCTACTCCTCCTAACTCCCCCTATCAACCCCTCCACTCCTCCTTACTCCCCTAAAATCAACCCTCTACGTCCTTCCTCACTCCCCATCCAAACCCCTCCACTCCGCCTCACGCCCCTATCAAAACCCCTCTAACTCATCCCAACCTATCAACCCTCCACTCCTCCTCACTCCCCCTATCAACCCCTCCACCCTCCTTCACATCCCCTATCAACCCCTCCCCTCCTCCTCACTTCCCCCTATCAACCCCTCCACTCCTCTCTCTCTCTCTCTCTCCAGGCTCCCTACACAAACAGGTTTCCCACATCAGAGGAAATGCAAATATACAACTTCACCCCATCTCAGCTACGGAAGCTAGCACGAGTGTGTGTGCATGTGTGATGGGATGTATAGACATTATGGACAGTATATGGATAGAATATATAGTATATCTGAAGAATACGTGGATAGAATAGTACATCTACTGCAATAGTTAAATAGGATAGGTCTTGACTAGAATATGTTGAGCTTCATATTGACATGGTGCACTCTCTGAATATATGGATTATATACAATCTCACTTCGAATAGAGACCTAGAATACCTCATCATCAAGTCCCCACCACATTATGACAGGTTTGTGCTCTTGTGAACACTGAAATAGAGCTCCCTGCAACTGAAACAGCCCTTCCATGTTAGTCTTTACTCTCTGTGCTTATCTATTATTGCTTGTGGCTTGTGTGTTTGTGGCTTGTTTTTTGTTGTTGCAATGGCTAAAACTGCCTGTGAAATCAAATGCTTCAGCCTGTATAGCCAAAAGCCAGGCACACTGCCCATTTCAGCACGGAACCTTCACATGTCAGTTTTCTAGCAGATGCACAGAAGCAAAGCAACTCATATGCTATAAGAGGCTGTCTTTGGCTTTTACTATAAAATACCTTATGGTAATCCCAGCATAATTTAAGCATAAATCGTTAATTCACATCAACATACAACAGGATTTACAACAAACCTGAAGTTAAGCGAAAATTTCTCCAGTTGGATTCAGCCCAAAGTAATGTACACACGGGGACATCTAGAGCAACAGCCATGGAGAACTCATCAGCAGGGGCAGTTTAGCCTACCTCTATGGGACCAGGACAGCTTTTCAGTGCCATTGTTTTTTCCCCTCTGAAAGCTGGAGTGGAGAACTTGCTAATTTTTATTTATTTTTTATTTCACCTTTATTTAACCAGGTAGGCAAGTTGAGAACAAGTTCTCATTTACAATTGCGACCTGGCCAAGATAAAGCAAAGCAGTTCGACAACATACAAAAACACAGAGTTACACATGGAGTAAAACAACATACAATCAATGATGCAGTATAAAAAAATAAGACTATATACAATGTGAGCAAATGATGTGAGATAATGGAGGTAAAGGCAAAAAAATGCCATGGTGGCAAAGTAAATAAAGTATGGCAAGAAAAAACACTGGAATGGTAGATTTGTAGTTTGAAGAAAGTTAAAAGTTAAAATATAAATAATATGGTGCAAAGGAGCAAAATAAATAAAATAAATAAATACAGTAGGGGAAAAGGTAGTAGTTTGGGCTCAATTAAAGATGGGCTATGTACAGGTGCAGAGATCTGTGAGCTGCTCTGACAGCTGGTGCTTAAAGCTAGTGAGGGAGATAAGTGTTTCCAGTTTTAGAGATTTTTGTAGTTCGTTCCAATCATTGGCAGCTGAGAACTGGAAGGAGAGACGACCAAAGGAGGAGTTGGCTTTAGGGGTGACCAGAGAGATATACCTGCTGGAGCGCGTGCTACAGGTGGGTGCTGCTATGGTGACCAGTGAGCGGAGATAAGGGGGGACTTTACCTAGCAGGGTCTTGTAGATGACCTGGAGCCAATGTGTTTGGCGACGATGATGAAGTGAAGGCCAGCCAACGAGAGCATACAGGTCGCAGTGGTGGGTTGTATATGGGGCTTTGGTGACAAAACGGATGGCACTGTGATAGACTGCATCTAGCTTGTTGAGTAGGGTATTGGAGGCTATTTTGTAAATGACATCGCCGAAGTCGAGGATTGGTAGGATGGTCAGTTTTACGAGGGTATGTTTGGCAGCATGAGTGAAGGATGCTTTGTTGCGAAATAGGAAGCCAATTCTAGATTTCACTTTGGATTGGAGATGATTGATGTGAGTCTGGAAGGAGAGTTTACAGTCTAACCAGACACCTAGGTATTTGTAGTTGTCCACAAATTCTAAGTTAGAACCGTCCAGAGAAGTTATGCTGGATGGGCGGGCAGGTGCAGGCAGCGATCGGTTGAAGAGCATGCATTTAGTTTTACTTGTGTTTAGGAGCAGTTGGAGACCACGGAAGGAGAGTTGAATGGCATTGAAGCTCGTCTGGAGGGTTGTTAACACAGTGTCCAAAGAAGGGCCAGAAGTATACAGAATGGTGTCGTCTGCGTAGAGGTGGATCAGAGATTCACCAGCAGCAAGAGCGACATCATTTATGTATACAGAGAAAAGAGTTGGCCCAAGAATTGAACCCTGTGGTACCCCCATAGAGACTGCCAGAGGTCCAGACAGTAGGCCCTCCGATTTGACACACTGAACTCTGTCAGAGAAGTAGTTGGTGAACCAGGCGACGCAATCGTTTGAGAAACGAAGGCTACTAAGTCTGCCGATGAGGATGTGGTGATTAACAGAGTCAAAAGCTTTGGCCAGGTCAATGAATACGGCAGCACAGTAATGTTTCTTATCGATGGCGGTTACGATGTCGTTTAGGACCTTGAGCGTGGCTGAGGTGCACCCATGACCAGCTCTGAAACCAGATTGCATAGCGGAGAGGGTGCGGTGGGATTCAAAATAGTCGGTAATCTGTTTGTTGACTTGGCTTTCGAAGACCTTAGAAAGGCAGGGTAGGATGGATATAGGTCTGTAGCAACTTGGGTCAAGAGTGTCACCTCCTTTGAAGAGGGGGATGACAGCAGCTGCTTTCCAATCTATGGGAATCTCAGACGACACGAAAGAGAGGTTGAACAGGCTAGTAATAGGGGTTGCAATAATTTCGGCAGATAATTTTAGAAAGAAAGGGTCCAGATTGTCAAGCCCAGCTGATTTGTAGGGGTCCAGATTTTGCAGCTCTTTCAGAACATCAGCTGAATGGATTTGGGAGAAGGAGAAATGGGGGAGGCTTGGGCGAGTAGCTGTGGGGGGTGCAGTGCTGTTGAATGCAGTAGGGGTAGTTAGGTGGAAAGCATGGCCAGCCGTAGAACAATGCTTATTGAAATTCTCAATTATAGTGGGCTTATCGGTGGTGACAGAGTTTCCTATCCTCAGTGCAGTGGGCAGTTGGGAGGAGGTGTTCTTATTCTCCATGGACTTTACAATGTCCCAGAACTTTTTAGAGTTGGAGTTGCACGAAGCAAATTTCTGTTTGAAAAAGCTAGCCTTGGCGTTTCTAACTGCCTGTGTGTATTGGTTTCTAACTTCCCTAAAAAGTTGCATATCGCGGGGGCAGTTCGATGCTAATGCAGAACGCCACAGGATATTTTTGTGTTGGTTAAGGGCAGTCAGGTCTGGGGAGAACCAAGGGCTATATCTGTTCCTGGTTCTAAATTTCTTGAAAGGGGCATGCTTATTTAAGATGGAGAGGAAGGCATTTTAAAAAAATAACCAGGCATCCTCTACTGACGGGATGAGGTCAATATCCTTCCAGGATACCAGGGCCAGGTCGATTAGAAAGGCTTGCTCGTTGAAATGTTTCAGGGAGCGTTTGACAGTGATGAGTGGAGGTCGTTTGACCGCTGACCCATTACGGGTGCAGGCAATGAGGCAGTGATCGCTGAGATCTTGGTTGAAAACAGCAGAGGTGTAATTAGAGGGCACATTGGTTAGGATGATATCTATGAGGGTGCCAGTGTTTGCGGCTTTGGGGTTGTACCTGGTGGGTTCATTAATAATTTGTGTGAGATTGAGGGCATCAAGCTTGGATTGTAGAATGGCTGGGGTGTTAAGCATGTCCCAGTTGAGGTCGCCTAGTAGCACGAGCTCTGAAGATAGATGGGGGGCAATCAGTTCACATATGGTGTCCAGAGCACAGCTAGGGGCCGAGGGGGGTCTATAGCAGGCGGCAACGGTGAGAGACTTGTTTTTGGAGAGGTGGATTTTTAAAAGTAGAAGTTCAAATTGTTTGGGTACAGACCTGGATAGCAGGACAGAACTCTGCAAGCTATCTCTGCAGTAGATTGCAACACCGCCCCCTTTGGTCGTTCTATCTTGTCTGAAAACGTTGTAGTTAGGGATGAAGATTTCACAGTTTTTGGTGGACTTCCTAAGCCAAGATTCAGACACAGCTAGGACATCCGGGTTGGCAGAGTGTGCTAAAGCAGTGAATAAAACAAACTTAGGGAGGAGGCTTCTAATGTTAACATGCATGAAACCAAGGCTATTACGGTTACAGAAGTCATCAAAAGAGAGCGCCTGGGGAGTAGGTGTGGAGCCAGGCACTGAAGGGCCTGGATTCACCTCTACATCCCCAGCGGAGCAGAGAAGGATAAGTATGAGGGTACGGCTAAAAGCTATAAGAATTGGTCGTCTGTGACGTCCAGAATAGAGAGAAAAAGGAGCAGGTATCTGGGGGCGATAAAATAGCTTCAAGGTATAATGTACAGACAAAGGTATGGTGGGATGTGAGTACAGAGGAGGTAAACCTAGGCATTTAGTGATTATGAGAGAGATATTGTCTCTAGAAATATCATTGAAACCAGAAGATGTCATAGCATGTGTGGGTGGAGGAACTGAGAGGTTGGATAAGGTATAATGAGCAGGGCTAGAGGCTCTACAGTGAAATAAGCCAATAAACACTAACCAGAACAGCAATGGACAAGGCATATTGACATTAAGGAGAGGCATGCTTAGCCGAGTGATCAGAGGGTCCAGTGAGAATCAGACAGCTAGCCGGGCCATAGGTAGCAAGCTGGTGGAAGATGGGAGGGAGGTCTGTTTTTAGCCGCCTCGTGCGTTTCCGTCTGTGGGTTAGTGGGGTTCCGTGTGGAAGGGGGGACCTGTCCAAGTTGGCAAAATAGTTAGTTATAGTGGCCCAAGAAAAGTGTCCGACAGACCTATTCAGATCGCAGCCGAAAAGACAGCTAACGATTAGCTGGCCGCAGATGGGCGATCAGGTTACGTCGCGACGGAGGGGCCAGTTGGACAACTCCCTCGGGCAGATAACGTCGGTGATCCAGTCGTGAAGACCCAATGGGGCTCCGCATCGGCAGTAAAACGGGTCAGGATAGGTGAGTTGTAGCCCAGGAGACACTTCAGCTGGCTAGCTCAGGAGTAGACCACGAGTGGCTGACGGAATTCTTCAGCTGGCTAGCTAGCTAGCTCCGTAATAGTGTGTGTTAATTCCGAGACCGACGTTGCCAATAGTCACTCAGGTAGCAGCTAGTTAGCTGCAAGATCCAGGTGTAAATGTCCAGAGCCTGCGGTAGAAATCGAGGAAAGGAGAGAGAATAGGTCCGATATGCTCTGGTCTGAGTCGCGCTGTACAAAAACTGGCGATAGCTTTTCGAGCTAATGGATAGCTGAGGACAGCTAACCGTAGCTAGCTGAACTTCAACGTTAGCCAGTGAAAATGGCTAACCTCTGGCTAGCTTCTGTCGTGGAATTCAGATGAGGTAAATAATACTTTCTTTTTTTTTTTAAATTGATGAGGCGGGTTGCAGGAGAGTGCTTTGAGGTTGAGTATTTAGAATAAAAAAATGTAAAAAGATAAGTGAAGAAAAAAATATGTAAATATATATATATATACACGGGACACGACAGGACGTCTGAACTGCTACGCCATCTTGGAAGGAATTGATGCTAACCTCCTGATTGTTCTCGTGTTCAGGCTCACTATTCAAGTGACAAGGCTGACTATTCCACTTCCTATCCATACCTGATAAAGGAGCCTGCTTCTAGGACTGCTTAGGGACAGACAATATCCATGGGCTAATGATTTCAAGGGGACAAAATGCATAACAGGAAGTCAATGCAGCTTTCCTATAGGTTTTGCAATGCCAACGTTGACCTTGATAAGACAGCTACAAAGGGTAATCATTCAGTTGTAAAACACAGTAATTGTACACAAAGTACACAGACATTCTATCTATGTAGTATTACAAATCCTGCTGAGACTGAGGATGTCATAGTTGGTCGACAGTTGGTGTCTTTTCCTCACTTCCTCTCTATTTTCCAAACCAATCATGTACTTGGGTAAGAACATTATCCTTGCAGACAATGTAATTAGACCTGGATCACATTCCCTCCATCAATGTGGCTTTGATATGAATCACATGTTGGATGTCTTTGGGGTAAGGGAATAGAGAGCTAGCAAGACTGTGTTGCCCGCTGTGCAGTCTAACAAGTTACTGCCTTGATGCCAAAACACACCATTTTAACGGATGGAAAGCACAGCAGACGGCCAGCTAAAATGGAAATACGATCTGATCATGACAGATCAATGTGAAACATTATGCATTTTAAACACATCACAGAGTTACCACCCAAAGGGACTCCGGTCTCCCAAACTTCACTAGAAAGAAAGACTGATGGTTATGAGGAAAGAAATCGGAGAATGTGGTCCACGTACAGACACCAATTTACACACTTCACACAAGCACCAACTGATGTCTGAATTCTGTGAGACTCCTTCTCAAAATGCCATGATCCAATCACAGAGAAGGCCCTTCCTCAGAAAGCTCAAAAGATCAATGGTGTCAATTCACATGTACCTCTAAGATGTTGTGATCATATATGTGAGATGTCCATGTATGAAAGGGAGAGACCTGGCCTCAACCCCCAGGCATTTTGCTGAGGATATGCCGAGCATAAGGGTTAGAGAACCTGGAATACCTTTCATTACTTACACTAAAACAGTGACTCTCACCCCCACTATTCCAAACTTGGCTCTTTCCATTGCCTCTGTCCTCTCACCAGTGGCCAATCAATAACACATTCCCCATCGCTCCCACTGTACCACCTAGGCTGCGTCACAAATGGAAACCCTTTTCCCAATATAGTGCACCAATTTTGACCATGGCCCATAGGGAAAAGGATGCCATTTGGGAAAAGGCTGCCATTTGGGAAGCACCTCTAATGCCCTAATCTAGACCATGGTACAAATGTATCATATACCTGAAACTGACAGGATTCCACGACTTAAAGCGTCAGTGTTCTAATGTACTTTATTGTTGAAATCTAAATGTGCCCGTCTATCTCTCATGTATATGGGCAGAATAATAATGATTTCCTGGAATCCATTCACAGGTCTGCTGAACTGTCCTTAGTTCTATGGTTTATATGTGCTTACGAAGCCTGTGCTATCTCCTTCAAACATTAATAGTGGTGTCCTAATATGGACCCCCTAGTGGTGGATGACCCCTGGCCTAGTCAACTTGTGTCTCTGGATTCTTAAAGATAGACCTCACCACTTGAACCACATTATGATTTATTAAAACCTTTTCATTGTATCTTTCTGACTACATACCACAGAAAAGTACACTTTGTAGAAACAGATATACTCCTGGAGATAAAGTGCTTTTAGAAAGTATTTACACCCCTTGACTTTTCCACATGTTGTTGTGCTACAGACTGAATTTAAAATGTAACTGAGATTTTGAGTCACTGGCCTACACACAATACCCATAATGTCAAAGTAGAATAATGTTTTCACAAATGTTAATTAATTCATAAAAAAATGGAAAGCTGGAATGTCTTGAGCCAAAACAAACTTTGACACTTATGAAATGCTTGTAATTATACTTCAGTATTCCATAGTAACATCTGACAAAAATATCTAAATACACTGAAGTAGCAGACTTTGTGAAAATTAATATTTGTGTCATTCTGAAAACTTTTGGCCACGACTGTACACGGGTGGAAAAAATATTTTAAATAATTTTTGAATTCAGGCTGTAACACAATAAAATGTTGAATAAGTCAAGGGGTATGAATACTCTCTGAAAGCACTGTAGTTAATAGGATGTTAAAAAGTGGGGAAGTGTCCCTTTAAGATTCTAGGCCTGCAATAGAGTTAGGGAGTTTTATACGATGATGCAGATAGGGTAACAGCAGGGGTGATGGGTCAAATTCATCTCAAATGAGAAGACACAACTTCCCTAACCTGATGCTTAAGAATCTTCCACAATTCTCAATTTTATTAGGGGAAAACATTACCTGTATCACAGTTTGACGTGACCTTCAATCATTGTAACATGTCAAAAAAGGTTTGGATCTTCAATAAATATGTTTCAGAGATGTGGCGATGGTACAGATGGAGAGAAAACTTCCAGAGCCTGAGCCTTGGCTAGACTTCTCCAGTCCATTACAGAGATCTACTCCAACACCTCAACACAGTCATTTGGGTAACAGCAACACGGGCTGTTTGGCTTCAGCTGGCAGGTAAGGTACTCCTCTCCTCATCTGTTCTCTCCGTTCAACAGTCCATTTAAAATGCTCTAACCTCGCTATGACACACAGTGCGGATTTATACAGGTTTGTGTGTGTGTACGTGGTATGTGTGTGTAAATGTGTCTGTGTGTACACAAACTGTATGGAGTCATACCCACTAAGCCAAGTCGCTCTCTCTCTTTGACTAATCCTGATGAGTTTCCAGTGTTGTGAATACAAAACAGAGGTCGCATCCCAAATGGCATCCTATTCTCTCATTTAGTGCCTATGGGCACTGGTCAACAGTAGTGCCCTATATAAGGGAATGCGATGCCATTTGGGATGCAGACTAATAATTATTTCTTACCTCAATAACATCTCCACCTGTGAATAATTCCCCAGTCAAATCAACAGCCCATAAAGTGTATAGGAAATACATTTCCCCCTGCCCTTTATTCCAACACATGAATCCGTCTGCAATTGTTCAATATGTTTAGCCTGCCATGACATACATTACTTCTGTCTTATTATCATTCTCTATGAACCATCACATTGACTTTTTTATGACCTCGCTCCTCTGTTGGAATGGATAGAAGTTACTAATCCGCACTCCCCTTCGAGGGATCCTCAGTATCTTCATGAAACACAATGCTGCCAAGAACCTAACCCATAAATAACTCTCACATTGGGGCCTCCATGTGATGTGCTCTTGTAACGGCAAACTAAATACATTTCTCCCTTTCTCAAAACTAGAAGGTCTCAACAAAGATAAATGACCACTGAGACACTGGGTTGGAGTACAGTCTTTTTTATTTGTCTGTTTAGCACACAGGGGAGTGCTGGGGAGTTGAGGAGCAGAAAAAGTAGTGCACTACATAGGGAATAGGGTGCCATTTGGGATGCATGCTATCTCTAGCAACAGGACATATCTGGCTGCAGGGAGATACTTCATAACCCAGTAAACTAGGTGCAGAACGAGGCTTGGTGGTCTTCCGGGGATAGGACATTACTGAGTCCTGTAAGTAGTATATCAGAGAAGCTTGTGTGTTGTGTGTGTGTGTGTGTGTGTGTGTGTGTGTGTGTGTGTGTGTGTGTGTGTGTGTGTGTGTGTGTGTGTGTGTGTGTGTGTGTGTGTTTGTGTGTGGGGGTGCGTGTGTGCATGTTTGTGCACTCGTGTTTGTGCATGTTTGTATACGTACATGAGTGTGCAGAACTGCATGTGTGTGTGTGAGAGAGGGGGCAGGGGGTCTGTTAGGGGGCCAAACTGCAATCCCACAGGGCTCAACCTCACAATATGAGCACTGGATGTAATGGGATATTTATCAGCCGAGGACACTTGGTCGACGACAAGGGGAAACGAACAACCATGTCCAAACAGAGCACCCCTCTGCATTATGATAAACAACCACAGTGTTAGCAAGTCTGATGACCACTCACTGAACTGGATTCTGCAGAGTACCCTTCAGGAGTACCCTTCAGAGTAGGTATTATCTAAATAGAAGGTGGAGGAGGAAGAGGAGGAAGAGGAGGATCAGAAGAAGATGAAGAAGATGAATCAGAAGAGGAGGATCAGAAGAAGATGAAGAAGATGAATCAGAAGAGGAGGATCAGAAGAAGATGAAGAAGATGAATCAGAAGAGGAGGATCAGAAGAAGATGAAGAAGATGAATCAGAAGAGGAGGATCAGAAGATGAATTTAGAAGAATGAGAATCAGAGTAAGATTTAGAATCTTGGAGAAATCTTGGAGAATTCTGGAGAAATCTTCATTCATTGTGCTCTTTAACCTTCACCAGCCAGACTGTTGTTAGTTTGCCAGCTATCAATCAGAACACATTAAGTGGTATCTGCTGGAAGATTACAACCAGACTCCACAGCTGGGAAGAATTGACATTTGGATAAAAGAAACTCCACTCCTTCCATCTAATTTCGTTATCTGTCTAATTTTATTGACAGAGGTCCCTTCTCACTCCCTTGACAGACCCATGTTAGCATTGTGTTTCTCAAACTGACTTCCCGCTGGGCACAGACGTCAGTTCAACGTCAAGTTTTGATTTACATTGGGTTGGGTTGTCAACTAATGTGAATTCAACATGAAATCAACCAAAAATGTCACCCTGTGATTGGATTTGGGTTAAAAGTTGGGTGAAAAAAAGACGAAATTGCCTTACGTTGACTACTTTTTGAAAATCCAATCGGTTTTCCACACTTATTCAACGTCATCACATATTTTGGGGGTTGAAATGACATGGAAACAGAATTGATTCAACCAGTTTTTGCCCAGTGGGTTTGTTGTTGGCCTGATGAGGGGGAATTCTTACACATGGGCCAGGAACATGTCAGGGCTTAGAAGAGATAAAGAAGGGCAAGACCTAGAGAGAAAGAGAAACCTAGAGAGAGAAAGATAAACCCACAGAAAAAGAGAAACCTAGAGAGAGAAAGAGAAACCTAGAGAGAGAAAGAGAAACCCAGAGAGAAAGAGAAACCTAGAGAGAAAGAGAAACCTAGAGAGAGAAAGAGAAACCTAGAGAGAGAAAGAGAAACCTAGAGAGAGAAAGAGAAACCCAGAGAGAAAGAGAAACCTAGAGAGAGAAAGACAGACCTAGAGAGAGAAAGAGAAACCTAGAGAGAGAAAGAGAAACCTAGAGAGAGAAAGAGAAACCTAGAGAGAGAAAGAGAAACCTAGAGAGAGAAAGAGAAACCTAGAGACAGAAAGAAAAACCTAGAGAGAGAAAGAGAAACCTAGAGAGAGAAAGAGAAACCTAGAGAGAGAAAGAGAAACCCAGAGAGAGAAAGAGAAACATAGAGAGAGAAAGAGAAACCCAGAGAGAAAGAGAAACCTAGAGAGAGAAAGACAGACCTAGAGAGAGAAAGAGAAACATAGAGAGAGAAAGAGAAACCCAGAGAGAAAGAGAAACCTAGAGAGAGAAAGAGAAACCCAAAGAGAAAGAGAAACCTAGAGAGAGAAAGAGAAACCTAGAGAGAGAAAGAGAAACCTAGAGAGAGAAAGAGAAACATAGAGAGAGAAAGAGAAACCTAGAGAGAGAAAGAGAAACCTAGAGAGAGAAAGAGAAACCTAGAGAGAGAAAGAGAAACCCAGAGAGAAAGAGAAACCCAGAGAGAAAGAGAAACCCAGAGAGAGAAAGAGAAACCTAGAGAGAAAGAGAAACCTAGAGAGAGAAAGAAAAACATAGAGAGAGAAAGAGAAACCTAGAGAGAAAGAGAAACCTAGAGAGAGAAAGAGAACCCAGAGAGAAAGAGAAACCCAGAGAGAGAAAGAGAAACCTAGAGAGAGAAAGAGAAACCTAGAGAGAGAAAGAGAAACATAGAGAGAGAAAGAGAAACCTAGAGAGAGAAAGAAAAACATAGAGAGAGAAAGAGAAACCCAGAGAGAGAAAGAGAAACCTAGAGAGAGAAAGAGAAACCTAGAGAGAGAAAGAGAAACATAGAGAGAGAAAGAGAAACCTAGAGAGAGAAAGAAAAACATAGAGAGAGAAAGAGAAACCTAGAGAGAGAAAGAGAAACCCAGAGAGAAAGAGAAACCCAGAGAGAAAGAGAAACCCAGAGAGAGAAAGAGAAACCTAGAGAGAAAGAGAAACATAGAGAGAGAAAGAAAAACATAGAGAGAGAAAGAGAAACCTAGAGAGAAAGAGAAACCTAGAGAGAGAAAGAGAACCCAGAGAGAAAGAGAAACCCAGAGAGAGAAAGAGAAACCTAGAGAGAGAAAGAGAAACCTAGAGAGAGAAAGAGAAACATAGAGAGAGAAAGAGAAACCTAGAGAGAGAAAGACAGACCTAGAGAGAGAAAGAGAAACCTAGAGAGAGAAAGAGAAACCTAGAGAGAGAAAGAGAAACCTAGAGAGAGAAAGACAGACCTAGAGAGAGAAAGAGAAACCTAGAGAGAGAAAGAGAAACCTAGAGCGAGAAAGAGAAACCTAGAGAGATAAAGAGAAAACTAGAGAGAGAAAGACAGACCTAGAGAGAGAAAGAGAAACCTAGAGAGAGAAAGAGAAACCTAGAGAGAGAAAGAGAAAGAGAAACATAGAGAGAGAAAGAGAAACCCAGAGAGAAAGAGAAACCCAGAGAGAGAAAGAGAAACCTAGAGAGAAAGAGAAACCTAGAGAGAGAAAGAAAAACATAGAGAGAGAAAGAGAAACCTAGAGAGAAAGAGAAACCTAGAGAGAGAAAGAGAACCCAGAGAGAAAGAGAAACCCAGAGAGAGAAAGAGAAACCTAGAGAGAGAAAGAGAAACCTAGAGAGAGAAAGAGAAACATAGAGAGAGAAAGAGAAACCTAGAGAGAGAAAGACAGACCTAGAGAGAGAAAGAGAAACCTAGAGAGAGAAAGAGAAACCTAGAGAGAGAAAGAGAAACCTAGAGAGAGAAAGACAGACCTAGAGAGAGAAAGAGAAACCTAGAGAGAGAAAGAGAAACCTAGAGCGAGAAAGAGAAACCTAGAGAGATAAAGAGAAAACTAGAGAGAGAAAGACAGACCTAGAGAGAGAAAGAGAAACCTAGAGAGAGAAAGAGAAACCTAGAGAGAGAAAGAGAAAGAGAAACATAGAGAGAGAAAGAGAAACCCAGAGAGAAAGAGAAACCTAGAGAGAGAAAGACAGACCTAGAGAGATAAAGAGAAACCTAGAGCGATAGCTGACGAGTACAGTGATTCCAGATGGAGGTGGGCAGAATGACGAGTAGCCTTGAGCTGAGAAAGATACACAGAGAGGTAACAGTAGGGTAAGTGTCAGTGTGCATTCAGTGGAGAAATGGTTTCTTTACACTAAGTGCAGTAAGTAAATTGACCCATATTAATTGTGGTACATTAGTTACCAGGGTGACAGACTTTGGTTGGACTAAGAGCAATGACAAAAATAAAAATAACACAAATATTTCAGTCTTAGTGTTTAAATTATAAAGACAACCACAGACCTTAGAATTTTCCCATGTTGTTAGTTCTGTGACTAAGAGTGGATTCAATCAAAAGTGCATAAGCCTTTTACTGCAGTGGGCTAAATCAGGGCCACACAGAGTGTTTCTTGGTAGTCTTAAATAAATCTACTTTGAAACAAAAGTATACACCTCATACACATGGTTATGGACTTAAAAAGTGAAGACACCTGTACCATGTCAGATATAGTTTGCATCCCAATATTACACTTTATATACGTCACAGAAGACTGAATTATAACAAAACCGTTTAACATAGAAACAAAATAATGTTTATTGATTATGAAATTTTGAAAAATATTAATAACATTCCACCCATGAGGCCACTAGAGGGTGATTTGGTAATTTGACTGCAGGAACTAGTATTGTTTATTTATTGTGTTATTTCTCAAACTACCCACCTACATCTTCTGAAACTGTAACCATCTACCACCAAATGGTGCTAGTACCAACAAACATCCTGGGATTGAATTTGACCACAGGACATATTTAATTACTTCATATTAAAATGTGTATTTGTTATAGTGGAAATACTATAGGCTTACGGTCTATAGCTGTGGCTACGGTAACCTGGTCCTGTGGTGGAGTCTGTACCAACTGAAAAACATGATAGCCAAAGAATAGGGGTAATTGATTAATCCCCCATATCACCCTAAAACCATGGTATGGCCCATTAGCTTAGCTCATTAGCCAGTTACAATGGGTAAATCTCATTTCATGGGTTACTGATGACTGCCTCTGGACGCAGGACCAGTGTAAGTATAACTGATGTAATGCACACAAACATGACCTTTGACCCCATGTATCCCACTGAGAGGTAAACTAGACACGTAGTGACCATTGACATGTATTAAATAATGGTTGTTGTTTTAATATGCCTCAGCGGCTTGTGGAAAATGCATTTCAAGGTCAGATCGTGGAGAAACTGACGCGTGGTTCGAATCCCACTTTTGACACCAACTTCTTTTACTCTGGACGACATAAAATATAAACTTTTGTAGTTGTGTCACTTAAACTAACACAACTTTTCACACAATTTAGTTTAACGGCATCATTAAAAGATTAGGCCCAGGTTACACTTAGTGTCTGTCCCACATGGTGCCTTATTCCCTATATGGTGTGCTACTTTTGACCAGTGACCTATGTCTGGTCAAAGTAGCACACTATATAGTGAATAGGATGCCATTTGGAATGCATTACTACTGTCTTTATTACTACAGTATACAGTACAAAAACATCCTGCAGACTGAATTGCCTCCACAGGAGCATCAAACAGTAGGATCCAGGCCGCTACAGCAGCAGGACTTATATTACATTAACGCCAGCTGCATGATTGGAGCAGCTCTAGGAGGCTGTTTATTAGGCCACAGAACGACCTTGTGTTGACGAGGAATATTAATCACTCATAACGAGCCCCGGTTGCGATTCTCCCACATCAAAATCTCCATGAATTTTTCCTGATTAAGATGGAAGGGAGGAGATAAAGTGGAGAGAAAAAAGAGGAGAGAAAAAGGTCAAGAGCTTCCTCCAGTGTGATGGTGAACGCTGCAGGCTCCCTCCTCCTCTTCCTCCTCCCCATCTCCCTCCTCCTCCATAATACACTAGATGCCACTCAGTTTTTATATTCCATGTATCGCAGGAGAAGCACATTGACTTGCCATGTATTGATTACCATTCAGGAAACATTGTTCATCAGAATTGGTAAAATAAAAAACAATTCTAGAAATTGTTTCATTACATTCATAACTGCATGTCAGTATGATCTGCATATGGAAACTTCAGTATGAACTGTTGACATAGATACAAATGATATGATTGCATGACATTCAGGCTGACGCAATTTTCATAAAACAAGAACGCCCAAAGGTATGATTAAAACAACAACTGACTGAATGAATCGAGAATACAGTTGTCGACTACTTTGACCAACTCTAAATGTCACGCTCCGTACAAACACAATCTATGTTTTTTTTGTCATATGAAAAACACACTTTTTCAACACAAAGAAGAGGATAGACACCTGACATGTCTTTTGTACCTGTGTCCCTGCTCTGTTCAAAGCCAGATTCAACCTTTAGATTTGGTGTTAGATTCTGAGGGGGTTCTGAAGTTTGAAATTGAATTCTGAGGGGCTTTAGCATCTTGCTCGGCTCCCACTGATTTTGCCATCCAGTCTGATAGTATTGCAGAGGACAGTTCATCTAGAAGCTCCTGGGATTGAAGAGATGAGCCTCTCCGTGCATGGCCTACCACACATATACTGGGAGAGAGATTCCAAGACGGGCCAAGATATCAACGCTCTTCCAGAGAACCTGACTTTTAAACTAATCCAAGTAAATACAGATTGACAAGAACAAGCGTGTCTGAGGCACGGTGAGCTACTCACAAATTAGGGAAGACGCATATGGAGTAAAGTAGCTTACAATATACAACGTGTATTAACTTTGTTGAATAAGTCATCTGCTTTGGAGGAGTGGAGATTTACAGTACATGTCCACCAAAAGGTCATGAAAATCAACAGACAGCCTGCTCATCCAACATAATCAATAAACAGCCTGCTCATCCAACATAATCAATAAACAGCCTGCTCATCCAACATAATCAATAAACAGCCTGCTCATCCAACATAATCAATAAACAGCCTGCTCATCCAACACAATCAATAAACAGCCTGCTCATCCAACACAATCAACAGACAGCCTGCTTATCCAACACAATCAATAAACAGCCTGCTCATCCAACACAATCAATAAACAGCCTGCTCATCAACACAATCAATAAACAGCCTGCTCATCCAACACAATCAATAAACAGCCTGCTCATCCAACACAATCAATAAACAGCCTGCTCATCCAACACAATCAACAGACAGCCTGCTCATCCAACACAATCAATAAACAGCCTGCTCATCCAACACAATCAATAAACAGCCTGCTCATCCAACACAATCAATAAACAGCCTGCTCATCCAACACAATCAATAAACAGCCTGCTCATCAACACAATCAATAAACAGCCTGCTCATCCAACACAATCAATAAACAGCCTGCTCATCCAATACAATCAACAGACAGCCTGCTCATCCAACACAATCAATAAACAGCCTGCTCATCCAACACAATCAATAAACAGCCTGCTCATCCAACACAATCAACAGACAGCCTGCTCATCCAACACAATCAACAGCCAGCCTGCTCATCCAACACAATCAAAAAACAGCCTGCTCATCCAACACAATCAATAAACAGCCTGCTCATCCAATACAATCAATAAACAGCCTGCTCATCCAACACAATCAATAAACAGCCTGCTCATCAACACAATCAATAAACAGACTGCTCATCCAACACAATCAATAAACAGCCTGCTCATCCAACACAATCAATAAACAGCCTGCTCATCCAGCACAATCAATAAACAGCCTGCTCATCCAACACAATCAATAAACAGCCTGCTCATCCAACACAATCAACAGACAGCCTGCTCATCCAACACAATCAACAGACAGCCTGCTCATCCAACACAATCAATAAACAGCCTGCTCATCCAACATAATCAATAAACAGCCTGCTCATCCAACATAATCAATACATAGCCTGCTCATCCAACATAATCAATAAACAGCCTGCTCATCCAACACAATCAATAAACAGCCTGCTCATCCAACACAATCAACAGACAGCCTGCTTATCCAACACAATCAATAAACAGCCTGCTCATCCAACACAATCAATAAACAGCCTGCTCATCAACACAATTATTAAACAGACTGCTCATCCAACACAATCAATAAACAGCCTGCTCATCCAACACAATCAATAAACAGCCTGCTCATCCAACATAATCAATAAACAGCCTGCTCATCCAACATAATCAATTAACAGCCTGCTCATCCAACATAATCAATAAACAGCCTGCTCATCCAACACAATCAATAAACAGCCTGCTCATCCAACACAATCAATAAACAGCCTGCTCATCCAACACAATCAACAGACAACCTGCTTATCCAACACAATCAATAAACAGCCTGCTCATCCAACACAATCAATAAACAGCCTGCTCATCAACACAATCAATAAACAGCCTGCTCATCCAACACAATCAATAAACAGCCTGCTCATCCAATACAATGAATAAACAGCATGCTCATCCAACACAATCAATAAACAGCCTGCTCATCCAACACAATCAATAAACAGCCTGCTCATCCAACACAATCAATAAACAGCCTGCTCATCCAACACAATCAATAAACAGCCTGCTCATCAACACAATCAATAAACAGCCTGCTCATCCAACACAATCAATAAACAGCCTGCTCATCCAATACAATCAACAGACAGCCTGCTCATCCAACACAATCAATAAACAGCCTGCTCATCCAACACAATCAATAAACAGCCTGCTCATCCAACAAAATCAACAGACAGCCTGCTCATCCAACACAATCAACAGACAGCCTGCTCATCCAACACAATCAATAAACAGCCTGCTCATCCAACACAATCAATAAACAGCCTGCTCATCCAACACAATCAATAAACAGCCTGCTCATCAACACAATCAATAAACAGCCTGCTCATCAACACAATCAATAAACAGCCTGCTCATCCAACACAATCAATAAACAGCCTGCTCATCCAATACAATCAACAGACAGCCTGCTCATCCAACACAATCAATAAACAGCCTGCTCATCCAACACAATCAATAAACAGCCTGCTCATCCAACACAATCAACAGACAGCCTGCTCATCCAACACAATCAACAGACAGCCTGCTCATCCAACACAATCAATAAACAGCCTGCTCATCCAACACAATCAATAAACAGCCTGCTCATCCAACACAATCAATAAACAGCCTGCTCATCAACACAATCAATAAACAGCCTGCTCATCAACACAATCAATAAACAGCCTGCTCATCCAACACAATCAATAAACAGCCTGCTCATCCAATACAATCAACAGACAGCCTGCTCATCCAACACAATCAATAAACAGCCTGCTCATCCAACACAATCAATAAACAGCCTGCTCATCCAACACAATCAACAGACAGCCTGCTCATCCAACACAATCAACAGACAGCCTGCTCATCCAACACAATCAACAAACAGCCTGCTCATCCAACACAATCAATAAACAGCCTGCTCATCCAACACAATCAATAAACAGCCTGCTCATCCAACACAATCAATAAACAGCCTGCTCATCCAATACAATCAATAAACAGCCTGCTCATCAACACAATCAATAAACAGCCTGCTCATCCAACACAATCAATAAACAGCCTGCTCATCCAACACAATCAATAAACAGCCTGCTCATCCAACACAATCAATAAACAGCCTGCTCATCAAATACAATCAATAAACAGCCTGCTCATCCAACACAATCAATAAACAGCCTGCTCATCAACACAATCAATAAACAGCCTGCTCATCCAACACAATCAATAAAAAGCCTGCTCATCCAACACAATCAATAAACAGCCTGCTCATCCAACACAATCAATAAACAGCCTGCTCATCCAACACAATCAATAAGCAGCCTGCTCATCCAACACAATCAACAGACAGCCTGCTCATCCAACACAATCAACAGACAGCCTGCTCATCCAACACAATCAATAAACAGCCTGCTCATCCAACACAATCAATAAACAGCCTGCTCATCCAACACAATCAATAAACAGCCTGCTCATCCAACACAATCAATAAACAGCCTGCTCATCCAATACAATCAATAAACAGCCTGCTCATCCAACACAATCAATAAACAGCCTGCTCATCAACACAATCAATAAACAGCCTGCTCATCCAACACAATCAATAAAAAGCCTGCTCATCCAACACAATCAATAAACAGCCTGCTCATCCAACACAATCAATAAACAGCCTGCTCATCCAACACAATCAATAAGCAGCCTGCTCATCCAACACAATCAACAGACAGCCTGCTCATCCAACACAATCAACAGACAGCCTGCTCATCCAACACAATCAATAAACAGCCTGCTCATCCAACACAATCAATAAACAGCCTGCTCATCCAATACAATCAATAAACAGCCTGCTCATCCAACACAATCAATAAACAGCCTGCTCATCCAACACAATCAACAGACAGCTTACCCATGCTACACAATCAACAGACAGCTTCATCACGATGAAGGCCAATTACAATCATGATCAAGCACTTTGAATTCCTGTGTTCTAAAAGACCAGGCCCCTTGAGCCCCAACAAAGCCAGTGACTTTTCGAAACCAATCGTTGAGAGCTGCTTGATGAAGGGAATTATGGGAGCGAGCGGTGTCACTCAAAATGTAATCTGCTGTCAATGGAGGGGGGAGGGGGGGTTGTATTGGTACGGACACATCACTCATGGCTGAAATGGTGGTGGCCTTCCTGGACAAGGTCAGGTGTCCCTTTAGAACTTACCCTGTCACTGGCCCTGTTATAGGGTCCTCACAGTCTCTCATGGGCCCAAAGGCTTGTATCATCACTATTGGAGCAGAGAACAGAGAAAGAGAGAGATAGACATGGAGAGGGAGAGAACAAGAGATAGATGGAGATGCCGAGAAAGAGAGGTACATGTAATGGGTAGAAAGAGATAGACATGGAGAGGGAGAGAACAAGAGAGATAGAAATGCAGAGAAAGAGAGGTACAATGTATTTCTAAAGCACTTTTTACAGTTGTCACATTAGCAGTTGTCACAAAGTAGTAGAAGGAGAGACTTTAACTTTTAGAAAACACTGTTACAACACTGTATGTAGACATAATATGACATTTGAATGTCTTTACTTTTTTGGAACTTCTGTGAGTGTAATGTTTACTGTAAATATGTATTTTTAATTTCACTTTTGTTTATTATCTACTTCACTTTCTTTGGCAATGTTAACATATGTTTCCCATGCCAATAAATCCCTTAAATTGAATGTAATTGAAATGAGATAAATGGAGAGGGAGAGATAAAAGGAGAAATGGAGACAGATCGAAAGAGAGTAAGAGAAATACACTGAACAAAAATATGAACGCAACCTGTAAAGTGTTGGTCCCATGTTTCAAGAGATTAAACAAAAGATCCCAGAAATGTTCAATACACACAAAAAGCGTATTTCTCTCAAATTTTGTGTTCACATTTTTTTATATCCCTATTAGTGAGCATATCTCCTTTGCTAAGATAATCCATCCACCTGACAGGTGTGTCATATCAAGCAGCTGATTAAACAGCATGATCATTACACAGGTGCACATTGTGCTAGGGACAATTAAGGGCCACTCTAAAATGTGCAGTTTTGTCTAACACCGCAATGTCACAGATGTCTCAAGTTTTTTTAGGGAGAGTACAATTGGTATGCTGACTGCAGGAATTTCCACAAGAGCTGTTGCCAGATAATCAAATGTTAATTTCTCTACCATAAGCCGGCTCCAATGTCATTTTAGAGAATTTGGCAGTACGCCCAAACGGCTTCACAACCGCAGAGCACGTGTAACCACGCCAGCCCAGGACATCCACATCCGGCTTCTTCACCTGCATGATCGTCTGAGACCAGCCATTCGTACAGCTGATGAAACTGTGGGTTTGCACATCCAAAGAATTTCTGCACAAACTGTCAGAAACCGTCTCAGGGAAGCTCATCTACATGCTCGTCTTCCTCACCAGGGTCTTGACCTGACTACTGTTCGGCATCGTAACTGACTTCAGTGAGCAAATACTCACCTTCGATGGCTACTGGCATGCTGGAAAAGTGTGCTCTTCACGGATGAATCCCGGTTTCAACTGTACCGGGCAGATGGTAGACAGCTTGTATATGGTTGTGTGAGCGAGTGGTGTGCTGATGTCAACGTTGTTAACAGAGTGCCCCATGGTGGAGGTGGGGTTATGGTATGGGCAGGCATTGAGCATGTTTGCGATGCATGTTTGGGATGCTCTGGATCGACATGTACGACAGCGTGTTCCAGTTTCCACCAATATTCAGCAACTTCGCACCATTGAAAAGAAGTGGGACAATATTTCACAAGCTACAATCAACAGCCTGATCACCTCTATGTGAAGGAGATGTTGCGCTGCATGAGGCAAATGGTGGTCACACCAGATACTGACTGGTTTTCTGATCCACACCCCTACCTTTATTTTTTAAGATATCTGTAACTAACAGATGCATATTTGTATTCCCAGTCATGTGAAATACATAGAAATGAATTGATTGATTTCCTTATATGAACTCAGTAAAATCTTAGAAATTGTTGCATTTTGCGTTTATATTTTTGTTCAGTGTAGATGGAGAGGGAGAAAGAGAGGAAAAATATTCAACAGCCTTTCTCCTTCAATGCCTGTACCTGCTCCACTATAATGTGATGTCGTTATGGGAATGTGCTCTTTCTTAGGTAACATAAACCACTTTTCTAAGGGCTTTTGCCACATTTAATACCTGGGAGGAAAGCACATTTCAGTGTAAAAAAAACGGAGAATCCAAGAGAGAGAAGGAGAGAGAGAGGGAGTACGAGTGAGTAAGAAAACAAGAGAATAAGAGAGGGAGTGATTGAATAAGTAAGTGAGAGAGAATGAGAAGGGAGAGGAAGAGTGAGAGCGAGGGAGAGGGAGGGAGAGAATATGTTTTTACTTAGTTCGTTCGTTCCCTGGCTTCTGAGTGCTGCCATTTCAGGAACACATCGGAATGGGTATGTTTCCGGCCAATCAACTCACCTCTAAAAGTACTTAAAGCGTAGAAATAACCTACCATTTGCCGTTGTATTCTCGTCCGCTGTCATATTCTACAAGACCTGATATAGCCTTGGCTTTCAAGCCATCGATATGTTACCTGGGCAACCTTGTGTTAAGCGTCAATCACTTTCGGCATAGCATTAAAAGTGCACACAACTGCCTCCCGAGTGGCACAGCGGTCTAAGGCACTGCAGTGCTTGAGGCGTCATTACAGATCCGGGTTCGATGAGGCGGCACACAATTGGCCCAGCGTCGTCCAGGTTAGGGGAGGCCTCCCGGGATGTCCTTGTTCTATTGCGCTCTAGCGACTCCTATGGAGGGCCGGGTGCATGCACGCTGACACGGTCGCCAGTTGTACCTCCTACACATTGGTGAGGCTGGCTTCCGGGTTAAGCGGGCAGTGTGTCAAGAAGCAATGCGACTTCGTAGGGTGGTGTTTCGGAGTATGCATGGCTCTCGACCTTCGCCTCTCCCGAGTCCGTACAAGAGTTGCAGCGATGGGACAAGACTGTAACTACCAATTGGATATCATGAAATTGGGGAGAAAAAGGGGTAAAAGTACAAATATATATATTTTTACAAGTGCACCCAACTAGCTATTTAAGCCTTATCTCCAGTGTTTGAGTTTGCAAATTCCCTCCAACTTGGGGGACAAGTCTTGCAACTACACTACTCAGACAGCCTCAAGATTTGAATTGTTGCAATCACACTAAATTATTCATGCTTTGGGGACGCTGATTCTCTGCTTTGTACTGTTGGTTTTCATTGTTTTAGCCGGCTGTGTTTTCAATGCGACTCTCCTCTGTGTTGCTTGAGCAGTGTACAAAATAACCACTTGTCTTTAGTTTGTTTGGAAGTGCGCTGTGGAGCAATATGAAAATGAATAGTTAATAATGGGGTTTGTGCGACACATTTTGAAACAAACTAATTACTTGTCATATTTTGTGCTGCATTAGACTCTTCAACTCTCCCCCAGGTTTTTTTTTACTGAATACTTTCTCTTTTTTTCTCTTTTCCTTTAGAATCTTATCATTGTGACCTCATAGCATTGAAGGGCCATGCACTGCAGCACTACACTGTATGATAGGGAATCTGATGAATCAGACATGAATGGGACATGAACACCAAACAGAGCACAACACGTAATTCCTCACCAAAGAACCTCTGGAATGAGAGCGAGAGAGAGAGAGAGAGAGAGAGAGAGAGAGAGAGAGAGAGAGAGAGAGAGCGAGAGAGAGAGAGAGAGAGAGAGAGAGCGAGAGAGAGAGAGAGAGAGAGAGAGGCGAAAGAGGATTTGCGATAGAGGATGTGCAATAGAGGATATATGATAGGACTGAGCTGATTGGCTGAACGAGGGGCCAATAGAGTGCTAATAAATGCAGCGCAAATCATGTCAATCATGAACTGCCCCAGGCCAATTTTTAATTGCCTGGAATTGTTCGGGACAGACAATTTAGCAGTCTGGTCGTATATTTAGCTGGGTCAGAGCACTTGATGTGTGAGTAGTGAATTCAGAGCTGACGCCTGACAGGGCCTGCCCTCACTCAATGAGGAACTGGCTAAAGTGGGGTGGAAGAACAACCTTTTGAGTATTATACCGTAGTTAAAGGGCCAATCCGGATTTGCTACATCCATTATTGGACTGTTAAATTAATCATATAATAGCCATTGATTCTTGAAGAATATAACTTAGAAATGCTTCATGAGCTTAGTTCAACTGTCATACCCCATCAGAACCCAAAACATAAGCTTGTTTTACTCCATGTTTAAAAAAAAGTCAATATAAACAAACACTATAATGTCAAAATATGGTTAAAACTATCATTTTGTTGTCATGGATGGTCAGTCCTTGCATCCATCACCTTGTCTAGGAATGTGAGAGTGGTTATATTCCTCCACAGCAATGTGAGAGACTGATCAACAACTACAGGAAGCATTTGGTTGGAGTCATTGCAGCTAAAGGTGACACAACCAG
Source organism: Salmo trutta (assembly GCF_901001165.1). Taxonomy (NCBI): domain Eukaryota; kingdom Metazoa; phylum Chordata; class Actinopteri; order Salmoniformes; family Salmonidae; genus Salmo; species Salmo trutta. The sequence goes on along the minus strand of NC_042957.1, from coordinate 66,819,130 downwards.
TTATTGAGTGAAAGGGGGCAATTACCTTTTCACACAGGGGAATTGGGTGTTGCATAACTTTGTTAATTAAATAAATAAAAGAACTATACTTTTTTGTGTTATTTGTAAGCTCAGGTTCCCTTTATATGGATATTAGGTTTTGGTTGAAGATCTGATAACATTCAGTATCAAAAATATGCACAAATATAGAAAATCAAAAACAGGCAAATACTTTCTCACAGCACTGTATTTACAGTGAATTACTACCTCACCACTCTTTGCTAGAAAATGGGACGTCTCCTGGAATTTGGACTTTTTTTTAATGTTTGTGACGTCTCCACTTTCCAAGCGTACAGTGCTGCGCTTTTCCATTCCACACAGGGATGAAGTGTGCTGCTCTTGGGACAGATCAAATGCGTATCTGTTTGAACTGAGTTTTGCTGTTTGTCTCTTTTTATTGGTCTCGCATGTGAAACATATCTGAGCTGCTGTGTGTCGGTGCCAATTAATCTCCAAGCAGAACCCAAACACTTCATTGAAAAGTTAGGTAAGGAAATGTTGGTGTCTAGCTTACATGGTTCAACACCGTAGTTATTACATTTTCCTGTGTGCATGATACTGGTTAGACCTCTGTTTCAATGTATATGTAAAAGTAAAGGTAAATAAACTGGTTTTGAATAGGAATGAACTGATGCATTGCAAATGGAGACTACAGGCCACAATGAGAGAACCCTTGAGAAATGTGATATGAAAAGACATTAGTCTATTTTGATATGAACTCTGTAGGACTCAATTTACATGCATTTCCCTTTTTATTTTCCTGATACATAACCAGTAGCCATTTTGTATATGAGAGTGTTTTCATTATTAAAGAAATGATGAATGGAAAGACTGATTTGGAATTTAATACATCTACAAAAGGCTGAATACTGAGAGGGTGACTATTTCTCCCTGCTCTGCAGCAATGCCTACCATGTGAAAGGATCATGTCCATTCAGCATGAGTACAAAGCTACCAATAATAAAACATTGATTGATTTAAGCCAACACTAGGCTATTCTCCTCGCATAGAGAGTCCTTTGGAATTCAAATCTAGGAAATATAATTTGGATGGATTTTTGCAATCACCCGCACCTCTTGCACTGCCCCATTCATACAGTATCATTCCTAAGAATGTAATATAGTTATCTTTTGATTTTCAAAAGCCGTTTCAGATTCGGGGCATATTGGTTATATCTTTCCAATCTTCTTCTTCGTGCTGGGGTTCAGTTGATTCATACTGTATTACATTATAAGCTGTTCATTTGATGTCTTTGTCACTTCATAAATTCTTAAGTCTATTCGAAAAAATATATATTTTATTCTTTGAGGCGGTCACTTCGTTTTTTCCCCCTGTCATCATTACACTTCACATGGCATAGGAACACATTACAATGAAATGCTCTACAATGATTATGGGGCAGACAGAAGAGCAGTGACTTCCTCTACACTCTAGACCACCAGTAGGTCTCATCAATCAGACTAGAGCAGCCAACCGGAGTTGGAGTTAAAACCTACAGGAGGGTAGCTCTCCAGGAACAGGGTTGGAGTAAAAACCTACAGGAGGGTGGCTCTCCAGGAACAGGGATGGAGTAAAAACCTACAGGAGGTTAGCTCTCCAGGAACAGGGTTGGAGTAATAACCTACAGGAGGGTAGCTCTCCAGGAACAGGGTTGGAGTAAAAACCTACAGGAGGGTAGCTCTCTAGGAACAGAGTTGGAGTTAAAACCTACTGGAGGGTAGCTCTCCAGGAACAGGGTTGGAGTTAAAACCTACAGGAGGGTAGCTCTCCAGGAACAGGGTTGGAGTTAAAACCTACAGGAGGGTGGCTCTCCAGGAACAGGTTTGGAGTTAAAACCTACAGGAGGGTGGCTCTCCAGGAACAGGGTTGGAGTTAAAACCTACAGGAGGGTGGCTCTCCAGGAACAGGGTTGGAGTTAAAACCTACAGGAGGGTAGCTCTCCAGGAACAGGAGAGTTGGTAGAGCATGGTGTGTGCAACGCCAGGGTTGTGGGTTTGATTCCCACGGGGGGTCAGTGAAAATCTTTAAAAAAAAAATAAAAAAATGCATGAAATGAAAATGAAATGTATGTATTCACTACTGTAAGTCGCTCTGGATAAGAGCGTCTGCTAAATGACTATAATGTAAATGTAAAAATGAGTTAAAACCTACACGAGGGTGGTTCTCCAGGAACAGGGTTGGAACAGGGTTGGGACAGGGTTGGAGAGCACTGGTATAGAGACTAGACTGCTGAGATTGAGGCTGTACTAATATGGACACCGTACACATGTGTGAACCTGTGATTTCACCTTTGCAAAGTTATCTTCCTGAGTGTATGAACACACTTCTTCCAGATGTATTTGTTTAATCTTTTATGTTTTATCTCCTTCCCCAAAACACACAGGTACAAACGTTCCACCAGTGCAGATGCTGAGCTGATAAATCTGTCTCTGAGTCTTTTTTAAATTCCTATTCCGAAACCAAACACACTCAAATGAAGCTGAGACGCCGTGGTAGAATCTATTCACGATAACATCCAGTGTAACTGTTGAATATTTCATCTAGCCACCACTTCCTGCCTAACAATAAACCTAATGAGAACTCACAGCCTCCCGATAGACAACAGCAACACAGTACACACACACACACACACACACACACACACACACACACACACACACACACACACACACACACACACACACACACACACACACACACACACACACACACACACACACACACACACACACACACACACAGACATATACATGCACACACACGCACACGCACAAGCACACACACACACACAGACAGACACGCACACACACTCACACGTAACAATTTCATTAGGCCTGTACCCGAGGGTGATGTCTCCAGCACACTGTGTGGGAATGATCTATCTATCTGCCTTCCAACCAATTCCCTAACTCATCTCTATAGTCAGGTTGGAGATCTGTAGTCTAGTATAATGGTGAAAGGCGCTACCACATTATTTAACCATTGTAGTTATGTCACCAAAGCTGACATGTAAGTTGTCACTTCTACTTATATTTGACCAGTGTTGTAGCAGGTTGTACTTGTAACTTCTCCCAAAGTGATCATTTGTCGTGTTAAACTGTGAAGCCAGTGATGATGTGACCTGTGGTCTTGTCTGAATAACCTCATCAGTTTACAATATGCACTTCACCATCTACAGTATATCCACTGTGCTTTATGACCTGGAGGTCCTTGAAGGTTGTGTTGTGGGATTTGGTCAAACGATGACCACTCCGAGCTTGAAAATGTTTCTTCGGTTGTGTCCTTTTTTGATTCACTTGTGTGTGAGCACAATGCATCTGCCTTGCCTCATTGTATCGCTAACACACACACTACACACACGTACATTGTAATATTGTTGTATGGTGCTGTTATACATGTTGTATTGTAGATATATAGTGGTGTAATAATGTTATATGATGTACTGTTTTATCTTTAGTTTTATGTGTGATGTAAGTGCCTTAATGTGTTTGGACCCCAGGAAGAGTAGCCGCAGCCTTAGCAGCAGCTAATGAGGATCCCTAATAAATACAAATACAAATTGTCTATCTCCCATAGCCTAATATTCAGCTGCATTTTACAGCTGGGTGTTTTTAGAAGTTGCAGTTTACTTTATCCATAAATATATATTTTATATTAGCACCCTTTTATATTAGCACCCTAATCCTGTGCCTGGATACTACAATCCTAATGTTCAACACGTTGGGTGTTCAGCTCAGAACGTCTCCATTCTACATGACTATATCCTCTGTACATTCAGTGTTATTGAGTCGTGTACTTCTGCTAATCATTGGCATTCAGACAAGCACCGTGTTTATGTTGCCCCTGCATCTGCCCTTCCAAGTGTGTGGGATTTATTAATATCGACTGAGATTTACACAGAACGTTTAGGATGCGTCCCTATATTCCCGATATAGTCCCATAGGGCTCTAGGCAAAAGTAGTGCACTGTGTAGGGAAGAGGGTGCCATTTGGAATGCAGATTATATTTATTTTCTGCTCATGTAAATGCCACGCTTTAACCAGACAAACAAGGCAGACAATTGAGTATTTCCAGCCCAGCCGTCTTGGTGTCAGGCTTGATGTTAAAGAATGAACCACTTGCCCCGCGCTGCCCCACCGCTGTTGGAGAAAACAGGGGAGATTGAGTTTATGAAGGCAGGAACAAAGAGGGATGGAGGGATGAAGATGGAGGAGGGGAGCACCTATCTACACACTATAAATGCCATGTGACAACACCCTATTCCAAATTAAATATGTATTAATAAAGCCCTTTTAACATCAGCAGATGTCACAAAGTGCTATACAGAAACCCAGCCTAAAACCCCAAACAGCAAGCAACGCAGATGTAGAAGCACGGTGGCTAGGAAAAACTCCCTAGAAAGGCTGGAAACTAGGAAGAAACCTAGAGACCAGGCTCTGAGGGGTGGCCGGTCCTCTTCTGGCTGTGCCGGGTGGAGATTATAAGAGTACATGGTCATTAAGGCCAGATCATTGTTCAAGATTGTTTAAAAGTTCATAGCAGAAGGGTCAAATAATAATCACAGTGGTTGTAGAAGGTGCAACAGGTCAGCACCTCAGGAGTAAATGTCAGTTTTCTTTTGTCAGTTGTCATAGCCGAGTATTCAGAGGTCGAGATAGCAGGTGCGGTAGAGAGAGAGAGAGGGTCGAATACAGCAGCTCCGAGACAAGATAGCACGTCCGTTGAACAAGTCAGGATTCCATAGCCACAGGCAAAACAGCATAAACTGGATCAGCAGCACGACCAGGTGGACTGGGGACAGCCAGGAGTCATCAGGCCAGGTAGACCTGAGGCACAGGCTCAGGTTGGGACCTCAGGTAGAGAGCTCAGGTCGAGAGAGAGAAAGAGAGAGAGAAAGAAAGATTGAGCAAGACAGAGAGAGAGAGAGAGAGAGAGAGAGAGAGAGAGAGAGAGAGAGACAGAGAGAGACAGAGACAGAGACAGAGACAGAGACAGAGACAGAGACAGAGAGAGATGGGAGAATTAGGGGGAGCATACTTAAGTTCACACAGGACACCAGAGAATTTCACCAGACAGGACAGACTGACCGTAGCCCCACGCCACATAGACTATTGCGCATAGATACTGGAGGCTGAGACGGGGGGTGAGCCCGTGACTCAACCCACTCAAGTCGAGTATAGCAAAAAAAGTCTGGCATGACGTGACTCACCCTTCCTATGGACGGCATGGAAGAGCACTAGTAAGCCAGTGACTCAGCCCCCGTATTAGGGTCAGAGGCAGAGAATCCCAGTGGAGAGAGGGGAGCCGGCCAGGCAGAGACAGCAAGGGTGGTTCGTCACTCCAGTGCCTTGGCGTTCATCTCTGCACCCCTGGGCTGGACTACACTCAATGCTAGGAGCTACTGAAGATATGAGTCTTCAGTAAAGACTTAAAGGTTGAGACCGAGTCTTCGTGTCTCACATGGATGGGCATAAAAATAGAGCTCTATAGGAGAAAGCCCTGCCTCCAGCTGTTTGCTTAGAAATTCTAGGGACAATGAGGAGGCCTGCGTCTTGTGACTGTAGGGTACATGTAGGTATGTACAGCAGGACCGAATCAGAGAGATAGGTACCGTAGGAGCAGGTCCATGTAATGCTTTGTAGGTTAGAAGTAAAACCTTGAAATCAGCCCTTGCCTTAACAGGAAGCCAGTGTAGAGAGGCTAGCACTGGAGGAATATGATCATTTTGGGGTTCTAGTCAAGATTCTAGCAGGAGGATTTAGCACTAATTGAAGTTTATTTAGTGCTTTATTCAGGTAGCCAAAGAGTACAGCATTGCAGTAGTCTAATCTAGCTTTTCTGCATAATTTTTGGACAAATCATTTCAGATTCTTTTTATGTTATGAAGATGGAAAAAAGCTGCCCTTGAAATATACTTGATATTCCCTATAGGTCCTGGTCAAAAAGTAATGCACTATCTAGGGAATAGAGTGGCATTTGGGATGCCGCCACTGCGTCTCTACCTCACAGAAGTGTATAAACGGAGTGCTCTATACCATGTATTCCTGCTGCTGGCTTCTTCTCCATGTATTGTGATGTGTGTTGTTCCTGCTGCTGGCTTCTTTCCCATGTATTGTGATGTGTGTTGTTCCTGCTGCTGGCTTCTTCTCCATGTATTGTGATGTGTGTTGTTCCTGCTGCTGGCTTCTTTCCCATGTATTGTGATGTGTGTTGTTCCTGCTGCTGGCTTCTTTCCCATGCATTGTGATGTGTGTTGTTCCTGCTGCTGGCTTCTTTCCCATGTATTGTGATGTGTGTTGTTCCTGCTGCTGGCTTCTTCTCCATGTATTGTGATGTGTGTTGTTCCTGCTGCTGGCTTCTTCTCCATGTATTGTGATGTGTGTTGTTCCTGCTGCTGGCTTCTTCTCCATGCATTGTGATGTGTGTTGTTCCTGCTGCTGGCTTCTTTCCCATGTATTGTGATGTGTGTTGTTCCTGCTGCTGGCTTCTTTCCCATGTATTGTGATGTGTGTTGTTCCTGCTGCTGGCTTCATTCCCATGCATTGTGATGTGTGTTGTTCCTGCTGCTGGCTTCTTTCCCATGTATTGTGATGTGTGTTGTTCCTGCTGCTGGCTTCATTCCCATGTATTGTGATGTGTGTTGTTCCTGCTGCTGGCTTCTTTCCCATGTATTGTGATGTGTGTTGTTCCTGCTGCTGGCTTCATTCCCATGTATTGTGATGTGTGTTGTTCCTGCTGCTGGCTTCTTTCCCATGTATTGTGATGTGTGTTGTTCCTGCTGCTGGCTTCTTTCCCATGTATTGTGATGTGTGTTGTTCCTGCTGCTGGCTTCATTCCCATGCATTGTGATGTGTGTTGTTCCTGCTGCTGGCTTCTTTCCCATGTATTGTGATGTGTGTTGTTCCTGCTGCTGGCTTCATTCCCATGTATTGTGATGTGTGTTGTTCCTGCTGCTGGCTTCTTTCCCATGTATTGTGATGTGTGTTGTTCCTGCTGCTGGCTTCATTCCCAAGTATTGTGATGTGTGTTGTTCCTGCTGCTGGCTTCTTTCCCATGTATTGTGATGTGTGTTGTTCCTGCTGCTGGCTTCTTTCCCATGTATTGTGATGTGTGTTGTTCCTGCTGCTGGCTTCTTTCCCATGCATTGTGATGTGTTTTTCCTCTCGGCTCCTAAACAGTTTTTACAGGCAGTCAGGTACGAACAAGTAGGGGATTGAGCAATTGTTCAGAATGTATTGTGTGAAATGAAGCTATGGCAGTGGTGTTAAGCGGTGTTAAGTGGTTTCTCCTTGTTCGGGGAGGTGAATATGATGTTGGAATGGCCGCCCAGGAAATATCTTCAACTTGTTGAAATGAGGAGAATTAACCTGGAATGTTGAGGTCACCATCTGTCATTGGATATTCAACTAATATAATAGTTTTGGGACTATTCAACTGGTGCATTAAGCCAGGAAAGCTCAATCAAGCACAGATACAGTGTTTGAAAATATTTCAAATAGTATTTAAATCCCGGTCTGTTTCTCACAGCAATAAATCATCATGATCCATCCAAACGTCCATCGTGTTCCACAGCTGGTTTTAGGTACACAACTGGAGCACCTGGAAACATCATTACCTGGCTGTAGGGACTAACAGAAACAATGGAAACACTGCCGCAGCACAGAGTTTAGTATCACAGCACAGCCTGTCCAATTATACAACATATTTGTATCCAACCCCTACCCAAACCCTAGTCCCTCCGAGCCTTATATCTAACACCTATCCAATAGCTTTACATCGTCTATCAAACCCCAACCCAAACCGTTATGTCAGCCTTCTTGTCTTATCTGACCCTATAACTATATCCCAAAGCCAACCCCTATCCAAACTATAAATATATCCCATAGCCAACCCCTATCCGAACTATAATTATATCCAATAGCCAACCCCTATCAGAACTATACCTATATCTCATAGCCAACCTGTATCTGAATTATAACTATATCCCAAAGCCAACCCCTATCAGAACTATACCTATATCTCATAGCCAACCTCTATCCGAACTATAACTATATCCCAAAGCCAATCCCTATCAGAACTATACCTATATCTCATAGCCAACCTCTATCCGAACTATAACTATATTCCAAAGCCAACCCCTATCAGAACTATACCTATATCTCATAGCCAACCTCTATCCGAACTATAACTATATCCCAAAGCCAACCCCTATCAGAACTATACCTATATCCCATAGCCAACCCCTATCTGAATTATAACTATATCCCATAGCCAACCCCTATCCAAACTTTAACTATATCCAGCCTCTATCGAAACTATAAATATATCCAATAGCCAACCCCTATCCGAACTATAAAAATATCCCACAGCCAACTCTTATCCAAACTATGCAACCATATCCCAAAGCAAACCCCTATCAAACTCTGCAACTATATCCCAAAACCACCCCCCTTCCGAACTATAACTATATCACAACACCAACCCCTATTTGAACTATAACTATATCCCAAAGCCACCCCCCTTCCGAACTATAACTATATCCCAAAGCCATCCCCCTTCCGAACTATAACTATATCCCAAAGCCATCCCCCTTCCGAACTATAACTATATCCCAAAGCCACCCCCCTTCCGAACTATAACTATATCCCAAAGCCACCCCCCTTCCGAACTATAACTATATCCCAAAGCCATCCCCCTTCCGAACTATAACTATATCCCAAAGCCATCCCCCTTCCGAACTATAACTATATCCCAAAGCCATCCCCCTTCTGAACTATAACTATATCCCAAAGCCACCCCCCTTCCGAACTATAACTATATCCCAAAACCACCCCCCTTCCGAACTATAACTATATCCCAAAGCCACCCCCCTTCCGAACTATAACTATATCCCAAAGCCATCCCCCTTCCGAACTATAACTATATCCCAAAGCCATCCCCCTTCTGAACTATAACTATATCCCAAAGCCACCCCCCTTCTGAACTATAACTATATCCCAAAACCACCCCCCTTCCGAACTATAACTATATCCCAAAGCCACCCCCCTTCTGAACTATAACTATATCCCAAAACCACCCCCCTTCCGAACTATAACTATATCCCAAAGCCACCCCCCTTCCGAACTATAACTATATCCCAAAACCACCCCCCTTCCGAACTATAACTATATCACAACACCAACCCCTATTTGAATTATAACTATATCCCAAAGCCAACCCCTATCAGAACTATACCTATATCTCATAGCCAACCCCTATCCAAACTATAACTATATCCCAAAGCCAACCCCTATCCAAACTATAACTATATCTCAAAGCCAACCCCTATCCGAACTATAACTATATCCCAAAGCCAACCCCTATTCAAACTATAACTATATCTCATAGCCAACCTCTATCCGAACTATAACTATATTCCAAAGCCAACCCCTATCAGAACTATACCTATATCTCATAGCCAACCTCTATCCAAAATATAACTATATCCCAAAGCCAACCCCTATCAGAACTATACCTATATCTCATAGCCAACCTCTATCCAAAATATAACTATATCCCAAAGCCAACCCCTATCAGAACTGTACCTATATCTCATAGCCAACCTCTATCCGAACTATAACTATATCGCATAGCCAACCTCTATCCAAACTATAACTATATTCCAAAGCCAACCTCTATCCAAACTATAACTCTATCTCAAAGCCAACCCCTATCCAAACTATAACTATATCTCATAGTCAACCCCTATCAGAACTATACCTATATCTCATAGCCAACCCCTATCAGAACTATACCTATATCGCATAGCCAACCCCTATCCAAACTATAACTATATCCCATAGCCAACCCCTATCAGAACTATACCTATATCGCATAGCCAACCTCTATCCAAACTATAACTATATCCCAAAGCCAACCTCTATCCAAACTATAACTATATCTCATAGTCAACCCCTATCCGAAGTATAGCTATATCTCAAAGCCAACCCCTATCCTAACTAAAACTATATCCCATAGCCAACCCCTATCAGAACTATAACTATATCCCAAAGCCAACCCCTGGTGTTAGAAAAAAACGGTTTGGTTTTTTTCTTTGTATTTTCTTCTACCAGATCTATTGTGTTACATTCTCCTACATTCAATTCTCATTTCCACAAACTTCAAAGTGTTTCTTTTCAAGTGGTAGCAAGAATATGCATATACTTGCTTCGGGGCCTGAGCTACAGGCAGTTAGATTTGGGTATGTCATTTAGGCGAAAATTTTAAAAAAGGGGGCTATCCCTAAGAAGTTTTAAACGATTTGAAGGCAATGTTACCAAGTATTAATTGAGTGTATGTAAACGTCTGACCCACTGGGAATGTGATGAAAGAAATAAAAGCAGAAAAAAATTATTCTCTCTACTACTTTTCTGACATTTCACATTTTTAAAATAAACTGGTGATCCTAACTGATCTAAGACAGGGAATTTTTACTAGGATTAAATGTCAGTAATTGCAAAAAACTGAGTTTAAATGTATTTGGCTAAGGTGTATGTAAACTTCCGACTTCAACTGTATATCTCAAAGCCAACCCCTATCTGAACTACAACTATATCTCAAAGCCAACCCCTATCCAAACTATAACTATATCTCAAAGCCAACCCATATCCAAACTATAACTATATCTCAAAGCCAACCCCTATCCAAACTATACCTATATCTCAAAGCCAACCCATATCCAAACTATAACTATATCTCAAAGCCAACCCCTATCTGAACTATAACTATATCTCAATGCCAACCCCTATCCAAACTATAACTATATCTCAATGCCAACCCCTATCTGAACTATAACTATATCTCAATGCCAACCCCTATCCAAACTATAACTATATCTCAATGCCAACCCCTATCTGAACTATAACTATATCTCAATGCCAACCCCTATCCAAACTATAACTATATCTCAAAGCCAACCCATATCCAAACTATAACTATATCTCAATGCCAACCCCTATCCAAACTATAACTATATCTCAAAGCCAACCCCTATCTGAACTATAACTATATCTCAATGCCAACCCCTATCTGAACTATAACTATATCTCAATGCCAACCCCTATCTGAACTATAACTATATCTCAATGCCAACCCCTATCTGAACTATAACTATATCTCAAAGCCAACCCCTATCCAAACTCTGTAACTCGTCTTTTCATTTCGCTGCAGCTAGCGACTGGAACGAGCTGCAACAAACACTCAAACTGGACAGTTTTATCTCTTCATTCAAAGACTCAGTCATGGACACTCTTACTGACAGTTGTGGCTGCTTCGCGTGATGTATTGTTGTCTCTACCTTCTTGCCCTTTGTGCTGTTGTCTGTGCCCAATAATGTTTGTACCCTGTTTTGTACTGCTACCATGTTGTGCTGCTGCTATGTTGGGTTGCTACCATGTTGTTGTTATGTTGTGTTGCTACCATGCTGTGCTGTCATGTGTTGCTGGCATGCTATGTTGTTGTGTTAGGTCTCTCTTTATGTAGTGTTGTGTTGTCTCTCTTGTCGTGATGTGTGTTTTGTCCTATATTTTAATTTATTTTAATTTTAATCCCAGCCCCCGCCCCGCAGGAGGCCTTTTGCCTTTTGGTAAATAAGAATTTGATCTTAACTGACTTGCCTAGTTAAATAAAGGTTAAATAAAAAAAGAATAACTATGTCCCAAAGCCAACCCCGATCCAAACTCTAAAACCATATCCCAAAGCCTCATTATTCCACGTATTACTCTTATTTGATAGTCTCCGTTTGTCCTAACAACAGTGCCTCTGTAAACTTAATAAAGGAGAATGTGTACACAGTATGGTGACAACAAGCGTTCCCTATTTTGGTGTATAGTGAAACTGGGCAAGTGGCCAAACAGATGGAGCAGGGTGCTAGAGCAACTATGTGCACCTGAGTGTGAGCGAAAATGACGCAATCTCCAGATAATTGACTCAGATGAGAAAGTCTGTTGGGGCTAGCGATATTAGCATAATAATTTTTTGTGTTTTGGAGTGAGACGTGGGTGGAGTGGGAGCAAGCTTGCTGGCAACTCAATTAGAGTCTTTTTTTTAAGGTTGTACTTCATTGTTTTTTCTAAATAATACAAATCTCCACAGAAATCTATTAAGATGGAATCAGGGGGATGAAGGGATGAGAGGGAGGTGGGGAGATGCCTTTCAAGGTATACAGGAGCGAGAATTAATGTATTTGGAATGAAAGGGGGACCCCTGAGAGGAACAACATGGTGCAGAAGGCAGGCAGCATATCTAAAGAGTTTTAAAGTACCCAACAAAACCGTATAATGGATAAGAAAGAAAAAGGCATGGCGGGTGGACGACGCAGTGACCGTTCAAAGATATTTCCCTACCGGTTTCCATCTGGCATTAAAACAACATTTTATTCACTCGTCTCCTCAGACAAATGACCAAATTGGAAGAAAAACATAAAGATGTCAACAAGGGATTTGAACTATCAACTGAAGTTAAAGCTGAAGCCAAATGGGCCTTAACTTTCACAAATCCGCTTTGAGTTTTTGCACCTGTGGTCAGGCTTTGTGTGTGAGAGTTCCACACGTGTTCCATGTCACTCAAAAGCTATTGCATAAATGCTCATGTCTCGGATATGTGTTGCTGTGGAATTATTGATCCTCATCAAATCAATACAAATAATTCAGATAATTACCATCTCCCCTGTTGACCATTATTTTACTGACATTGGCTGTGTGAATCAGCGGAGCAATCTAGAGCAGATGTTTGCAAGAGAAGGAACCCAAACAGACCTAACTGAGACTAACTCAAACCATAAGCTCCACTACCCACCTATTGCTGTGACATAGCTATGCTTGCCAAGGAGGTTTTTCAAGGTCCTATATAAATATATTCCAAGGCACTGCCCTTTGAATCTGAGTCATAGTCACTATAGCCACAAAACAGAAGAAAATGCACTGACATGAATGGACTACCTGAGCTTGTCCAATAAAACGCGCATTTTACTTTTCCGTTGCAACACATTTTGTTACAATGCGCACTATGGAGTACGAGTCTGGAGAGCCTCTGTAATGATAATCAGGAAGTGGGAAAGGTTCTGGACGGAATGTCATCTGTTCCCAAGGGGTTAGGAAGTAACCCACTGCCCAAGATACCTCACCACAGCAACTTCCTGGGAGGAGGAGGGACAAGTCAGTGAGGTTGACACTCTATATTGAGTCAGAGAGGTTAGACACTCTTTATTGATTGAGTCAGAGAGTTTAGACACTCTATATTGAGTCAGAGATGTTAGACCCTCTACATTGATTGAGTCAGAGATTAGACACTCTATATTGAGTCAGAGACGTTAGACACTCTATATTGATTGAGTCAGAGGTTAGACACTCTATATTGAGTCAGAGATGTTAGGCACTCTATATTGATTGAGTCAGAGAGGTTAGACACTATATTGAGTCAGAGATGTTAGACACTCTACATTGAGTGAGTCAGAGGTTAGACACTCTATATTGAGTCAGAGATGTTAGATACTCTATATTGATTGAGTCAGCGGTTAGACACTCTATATTGAGTCAGAGATGTTTGACACTCTAATCAATCAATCAAATTGTATTTATAAAGCCCTTCTTACATCAGCTGATATCTCAAAGTGCTGTACAGAAACCCAACCTAAAACCCCAAACAGCAAGCAATGCAGGTGTAGAAGCACGATGGCTAGGAAAAACTCCCTAGAAAGGCCAGAACCTAGGAAGAAACCTAGAGAGGAACCAGGCTATGAGGGGTGGCCAGTCCTCTTCTGGCTGTGCTGGGTGGAGATTATAACAGAACATGGCCAAGATGTTCAAATGTTCATAGATGACCAGCAGGGTCAAATATTAATAATTACAGTGGTTGTCGAGGGTGCAACAGGTCAGCACCTCAGGAATAAATGGCAGTTTTCATAGCCGATCAATCAGAGTATCTCTACCGCTCCTGCTGTCTCTAGAGAGTTGAAAACAGCAGGTCTGGGACAGGTAGCACGTCCAGTGAACAGGTCAGGGTTCCATAGCTGCAGGCAGAACAGTTGAAACTGGAGCAGCAGCACGGCCAGGTGAACTGGGGAGTGTCACACCCTGGCCATAGAGAGGGCTTTATTCTCTATTTTGGTTAGGCCAGGGTGTGACTAGGGTGGGCATTCTATGTCCTTTTTTCTATGTTTTGTATTTCTTTGTTTTGGCCGAGTATGGTTCTCAATCAGGGACAGCTGTATATCATTGTCTCTGATTGGGAGCAATACTTAGGCAGCCTGTTTTCCTTTGGGTTTTGTGGGTGGTTGTTTTCCGTTTAGTAGTTTGGAATCCTGACGGAACTGTTGGCTGTCATTTTGTTTCTTTTGTAAAGTGTTCTATTTCTTCATTAAACTTCAAGATGAGCACTAAACACGCTACGCCTTGGTCTAGCTTTTACAACGCACCTGACAGGGACAGCAAGGAGTCATCAGGCCAGGTAGTCCTGAGACATGGTCCTAGGGCTCAGGTCCTCTGAGAGAGAGAAAGAAAGAATGAAACAGAGAAAGAGAGAAAGAAAGAGAGAAAAGGAGAGAGAATTAGAGAAAGTATACTTAAATTCACACAGGACACCGGATAAGACAGGAAAAATACTCCAGATATAACAGACTGACCCTAGCCCCCCAACACATAAACTACTGCAGAATAAATACTGGAGGCTGAGACAGGAGGGGTCGGGAGACACTGTGGCCCCATCCGACGATACACCCGGACAGGGCCAAACAGGCAGGATATAACCCCACCCACTTTTCCAAAGCACAGCCCCCACACCACTAGAGGGATATCTTCAACCACCAACTTACCATCCTGAGACAAGGCCGAGTATAGCCCACAAAGATCTCCGCCACGGCACAACCCAAGGGGGGGTTGCCAACCCGGACTCTAAATTGAGTCAGAGAGGTCAGACACTCTAAATTGAGTCAGAGAGGTCAGACACTCTATATTGAGTCAGAGAGGTTAGACCACTTTATATTGAGTCAGAGAGGTTAGACCACTCTATATTGAGTCAGAGAGGTTAGACACTCTATATTGAGTCAGAGAGGTTAGACCACTCTGTATTGAGTCAAAGAGGTTAGACACTATGTATTGAGTCAGAGAGGTTAGACACTCTGTATTGAGTCAGAGAAGTTAGACACTGTATTGAGTCAGAGAGGTTAGGCACTCTATATTGAGTCAAAGAGGTTGGACACTCTATATTGAGTCAGAGAGGTTGGACACTCTATATTGAGTCAGAGAGGTTGGACACTGTATTGAGTCAGAGAGGTTAGACACTCTATATTGAGTCAGAATGTGCATCCCAAATGGCACCCTATTTCCTACATAGTTCACTGCTTTTGACCAGAGACCTAGGGGCCTGGTGAAAGTAGTGCACTATATAGGGAACAGAGAGGTTTGAGACACTATTTGAGTCTCTTTGGCAGAGTGCTCTAGAGGTTATACCAGGTAACAGCACCATAGAAGACTTTCAGAAAGTGGGCAGAATGATTACTCCTGTTGAGTACTGGATTTAGTTTGTCCGGTGTGTGTTTGTGTGTGTGTGGTGTGTGGTTTGTCCGGTGTGTGTGTGTTTGCGTATGTGTGGTGTGTGGTTTATCCGGTGTGTGTGTGTGTGTTTGTGTTTGTGTGTGTGTGGTGTGTGGTTTGTCCGGTGTGTATGTATGTGTGCTTGTGTGTGTGTGGTGTGTGGTTTGTCCGGTGTGTGTGTGTTTGCGTATGTGTGGTATGTGGTTTATCCGGTGTGTGTGTGTTTGTGTATGGGTGGTGTGTGGTTTGTCCGGTGTGTGTGTGTGTTTGTGTGTGTTTGTGTGTGTGTGTGGTGTGTGATTTGTCTGGTGTGTGTTAGTGAAGTAGCACATCCAGTGCCATGATTGAGGAACTCTTCCTGATTGCTGAGGGGCAGAGGGATAGAGAGGTCCGGCTGTGTCCTAAATGGCTCCCTATTCTCCATTTATTGGCCCTGGAGAAAGTAATGCACTATATAGAGGATATGGCGCCATTTGGGATTCAGACTGGCACTTCATTTAGCTGGAGTGTTAACTCTCCCCTGTGGATCAAGGTGTTGAGGTCCACATAACCCTTTTCACATCTGCTACCCTTTCTTCTCTGTAGCTCCATCTCTCTTCTCTCTCCTTCTGCTCCCTCTTTCATTTTGATCGCCCTCTCCTCTCTCTCCTCTCCCTCACTTCGACTCTTGCTCTCCCTTTCCTTTCACTTGCTTACTCTCTCCTTTCACTCCCTTCCTCTCCCTCTCTCCCCCCTCTCCCCTCATTCCATCTAACATGTTTGACAGAGGTTCAGCCTCACAGCATGTTTCTAAAAAGCATCTGGGTTAAAATGTATTGTGATATCTTGATTCAGGTGAGCCCATACAAGCAACAGGATGAAAGGAAAATGGGAGCGCTCCTATCTGCTTCTGCAATTAAAGGTTGTCGAGATGAAATGGGCAGACCAGAGGGAGAGAGAAGATCCTTTTACATTAAATGTAGAACCCATTCTAACATAAGAATACAGGCCAATTTATGTGGATTCAAAGATGACATGTTGCTTGTATGAAATAACAGAATGTGTTTGTGTGTATTCTGGTCCCTGTAATTTCTCTTGTGAAAGGAGAAAACACTTAGTGGGTCCGTCCCAAATGGCACCCTATTCCCTACATTGTGTTTTTTTCCTTATATAGACCCATATGGGCCCTGGGCATATGGGCCCTCTGCTACTCTGGATCTATGTTTCTCTCTTTCATATATATTCTGTTAGTCTTCTCTCTTTCTCCCACCCTATTTCCTCTCACAGTCTCTCTTCCATCCTCTCTTTCTGCCCTTCTGTCACGTCCTGACCAGTATAAGGGGTTATTTGTTATTTTAGTTTGGTCAGGACGTGGCAGGGGGTGTTTGTTTAGAGTGTTTCGGGGTTTGTTGGGCTATGTTCATATTTAAGAGGGGTGTTTGTTTAGAGTGTTTCGGGGTTTGTTGGGCTATGTTCGTTGTTAGTCTATTTCTATGTTAGTTCTAGTATGTCTATTTCTACGTGGTGTTTGTTGGGTTGACCTTCAATTGGAAGCAGCTGCTCCTAGTTGCTTCTAATTGAAGGTCCTATTTAAGAGGGGTGTTTTTTCTATGGGATTTGTGGGTAGTTGTTCCTTGTTTAGTGTTTGTTGCACCTGACAGGACTGTTTCGGTTTGTTCTTTTTTTTCTATACGTATTTAGTTGTTTCTCCTTCTTCAAATAAAAAGAAGATGAGTATACATATTCCCACTGCATTTTGGGCCAATCCTTACGACAACCGTGACACCTTCTCTCTCTTTCTCCATCTCTCTCTCTCCATCTCTTTCTATCTTCCCCTCTCATACACTCATAAAACCAGCTAGCAGCTCAAAGAATTCTCTGTCTCTCTGCCTCCAAATTGTATCTTCCACTCCTCTCACCCTGAAGTGCCCCTAAACAAAAAAACATGGCATCAGAGGCAGAGAGAGACAGGGCTGCTGATGGTGTGAGGGTGGCTACATGCTCTCTACAACTCCCTAGGCATCCTCCACAATTTTCCTCCACACTGGAACAGAAAGGTCACAGAGCCACCAGGGTCCCCGGAGCTCTCTCTCTCTCTGTCTCGCTCAATCTCTTTCTCTCTTTCTCTCTCTCTCTCTCTCTCTCTCTCTCTCTCTCTATATATATATATATATATATATACTGTATGTATATATATATATATATATATATATATATATATATATATAATGTCGATGAAATGCCTCTCTCTCTCTCTCTCTCTCTGGCGATAAAATGCCTTTCTCTTTCTCTCTCTCTATGTTGATGAAATGCCTCTCTCGCTCTCTATGTCGATAAAATGACTCTATGTTGATGAAATGCCTCGCTCTCTCTCTCTATGTCGATGAAATGCTTCTCTCTCTCTCTCTATGTCGATGAAATGCCTCTCAAATTCAAATTCAAGCTGCTTTATTGGCATGAAAAACATTGTGTCAATATTGCCAAAGCAACAATGTATACAACAAACATTGTAATAAAATTATAAACGATAACAAATAATAATATAAAATGGTAGTAAATAATAATACAAAATTAAATACAAAAATAATAACAATAAAATGGTAACAGTCAATAGTACAAATGTAATAAATATAAAAATCTAAATATGGAAAATGAAACTATAACTAACTCATAACTAAATAACGGTCATCTTCACCATTACATCAGTACTACAACTACCATCATCGTTACTACAACTACCACCACCATCACTAAACTGATATCATTACCATTACCACCCATACCACTACTATTTGGAATGATAAACAACAATAATAATAGTAATAACAATAATAGTAATAATAAGTAAGTTACTGCTTACTATGCAGATGTTATTATTCAGTGTCCCTCAGGCTATGGCTGGCGAATACATATTTGGTTGCAAGAGGAGCCATTGTTCCTTCGCCCATGAGTATTTTTACTTTTTCCTCTGGGTTTAATAAGTAAAAATTTGGAATAAATGTAGTCATTTCTGTGAATAATGAATCTCTTTGTGAGGAATATTTACCACAGTAAAGGAGAAAGTGCATCTCTGTCTCTACCTCCCCTGTCGTGCAGTGACCACATACACGCTCCTCTTTGGGTAGCCATGTCTTTTTATGTCTGCCGGTTTCTATTGCAAATTGGTGGTCACTCAGCCTGTACTCTCTCTCTATGTCGATGAAATGCTTCTCTCTCTCTCTCTTTCTCTCTATGTCGATGAAATGCCTCTCTCTCTCTCTCTCTCTATGTCGATGAAATGCCTTTCTCTCTATGTCGATGAAATGCCTCTCTCTCTCTCTCTCTGTCGATGAAATGCCTCTCTCTCTCTATGTCGATGAAATGCCTTTCTCTCTATGTCGATGAAATGCCTCTCTCTCTCTCTCTGTCGATGAAATGCCTCTCTCTCTCTCTCTCTGTCGATGAAATGCCTCTCTCTCTCTATGTCGATGAAATGCCACTCTCTCTGTCGATGAAATGCCTCTCTCTCTCTGTCGATGAAATGCCTCTATCTCTCTCTCTCTCTATGTCGATGAAATGCCCCTCTCTCTCTCTCATGTCGATGAAATGCCTCTTTCTCTCTCTCTCTCTCTTTCTCTCTCTTTCTCTCGCTCTATTTATATGTAGATGAAATGCCTTTCTCTCTCTCTCTTGTCGATGAAATGCCTCTCTCTCTCTCTCTCTCTCTCCAATGTTGATGAAATGCCTCTCTCTCTCTCTCTCTCTCTAATGTTGATGAAATGCCTCTCTTTCTCTCTCTCTCTCTTTCTCTCTTTCTCTCTCTCTATATATATGTCGATGAAATGTCTCGCTCTCTCTCTCTCTCTCTCTATGTCGATGAAATGCCTCTCTTTCTCTCTATCTCGCTCAATCTCTTCTCTCCCTCTCCCTCTTTCTTTCTGTCAATGGATTGACTCTCCCTCTTTCTTTTGGTGTTAAGACTCTCTCCTTAAGAATCTTTCTCTCTGTATGTTGATTGAATGATTTGGTGTCACTCCTATCAAATCCCATTGAGAACATACGTAATCGACCTAAAAAGATCAATTATTGCATCTTGTTGTGTTGTTGTCCCCCGGTGGCTAGCCAGCTAGCTAAAATTGTCCCTTTCCTAAATTAACCATGGATGGAGAAAGGGATTTGGACTTGTGGTTTTACTGAATTCTCCTTTCTGGCCAATGATTATTACAGCGATTCTGATCCTACCATTAATTCATACATTGTTGTGCCCCTGGCCCGAGAGGATGGAAGTTGAACATGTAGCTAGATGTCGAAGGCTAATGTTAACTAGCTAACGTTGTCCAAGAAAGGAAGTTAGTCTAGAGAGCAAGCATGACTACGTCATTTCCGGTCACAACTTGCAGACTTGTTTACGTGCTGGTGTGCGTTTTGTTGCAAACCTTACTTTGCTACTTGACAACTTTACGGTTTTTACTTTTTAATTACCGTTTATATTTTTAGTTTTTCCCCTCACTCAACTTTTTTCATTCAACTTTTTCACTCTGGACGTTTTATCTGGACATGGTTCGTCAGGTCTTCCAACAGCCGAAGCTTAGTAGTAACATTAACATGATGCCTTCTAATTGCAGTCGTTGTACTCATAATATACAGGAGAACGATCACCTTACGGCGAGGATAGCTGTGCTGCAAGCCCAGCTTCAGACGCTATCGTTAGGCAAGAGTAATTTCAGCGTAGGAAAGGATGAAACAGCGTCTGTGCCACCAGTAAGTACAGATAGTAGTACAAATCCCCTTGCACGGTCCCCGCAGCCGGACAACCTTCTCATGGTGTCGCTCATTCAGCCGACAGAAACTTTCAACCGGTTCTCCCCATTAAGCAGCGGGTCGGAGTCAGAGGCCGAGCCTTCTCTGGTCTCTACTCCTCCCGTTACGGGGTCTGAGACATCGAAGCTTCCCACCATTAGCTCTGACAAATTGAAAACCCTAGTCATTGGCGACTCCATTACCCGCAGTATTAGACTTAAAACGAATTATCCAGCGATCATACACTGTTTACCAGGGGGCAGGGCTACCAACGTTAAGGCTAATCTAAAGACGGTGCTGGCTAAAGCTAAAACTGGCGAGTGTAGAGAGTATAGAGATATTGTTATCCACGTCGGCACCAACGATGTTAGGATGAAACAGTCAGAGGTCACCAAGCGCAACATAGCTTCAGTGTGTAAATCAGCTAGAAAGATGTGTCGGCATCGAGTAATTGTCTCTGGCCCCATCCCAGTTAGGGGGAGTGATGAGTTCTACAGCAGAGTCTCACAACTCAATCGCTGGTTGAAAACTGTTTTCTGCCCCTCCCAAAAGATAGAATTTGTAGATAATTGTCCCTCTTTCTGGGACACCCACAAACAGGACCAAGCCTGGCCTGTTGAGGAGTGATGGACTCCATCCTAGCTGGAGGGGTGCTCTCATCTAATCTACGAACATAGACAGGGCTCTAACTCCCCTAGCTCCACAATAAAATAGGGTGCAGGCCAGGCAGCAGGCTGTTAGCCAGCCTGCCAGCTTAGTGGAGTCTGCCACTAGCACAGTCAGTGTAGTCAGCTCAGCTATCCCCATTGAGACCATGTCTGTGCCTCGACCTAGGTTGGGCAAAACTAAACATGGCGGTGTTCGCCTTAGCAATCTCACTAGAATAAAGACCTCCTCCATTCCTGCCATTATTGAAAGAGATCGTGATACCTCACATCTCAAAATAGGGCTACTTAATGTTAGATCCCTCACTTCAAAGGCAGTTATAGTCAATTAACTAATCACTGATCATAATCTTGATGTGATTGGCCTGACTGAAACATGGCTTAAGCCTGATGAATTTACTGTGTTAAATGAGGCTTCACCTCCTGGTTACACTAGTGACCATATCCCCCGTGCATCCCGCAAAGGCGGAGGTGTTGCTAACATCTACGATAGCAAATTTCAATTTACAAAAAAAAAAAAACGTTTTCATCTTTTGAGCTTCTAGTCATGAAATCTATGCAGCCTACTCAATCACTTTTTATAGCTACTGTTTACAGGCCTCCTGGGCCTGAGTTCCTCACTAAGTTCCATGAATTCCTATCAGACATTGTAGTCATAGCAGATAATATTCAAATTTTTGGTGACTTTAATATTCACATGGAAAAGTCCACAGACCCACTCCAAAAGGTTTTCGGAGCCATCATCGACTCAGTGGGTTTTGTCCAACATGTCTCTGGACCTACTCACTGCCACAGTCATACTCTGGACTTAGTCTTGTCCCGTGGAATAAACGTTGTGGATCTTAATATTTTTCACCATAATCCTGGACTATTGGACCACCATTTTATTACGTTTGCAATTGCAAAAAATAATCTGCTCAGATCCCAACTGAGGAGCATCAAAAGTCGTGCTATAAATTCTCAGACAACCCAAAGATTCCTTGATGCCTTTCCAGACTCCCTCTGCCTACCCAAGGATGTCAGAGGACAAAAATCAGTTAACCACCTAACTGAGGAACTCAATTTAACCTTGTCATTCGAAAACATAATGTTAAATTTCACTGCTATGCGGATGACACACAGCTGTACATTTCAATGAAACATAGTGAAGCCCCAAAATTGCCCTCGCTAGAAGCCTGTGTTTCAGACATAAGGAAGTGGATGGCTGCAAATGTTCTACTTTTAAACTCGGACAAAACAGAGATGCTTGTTCTTGGTCCCAAGAAACAAAGAGATCTTCTGTTGAATCTGACAATTAATCTTGATGGTTGTACAGTCATCTCAAATAAAACTGTGAAGGACCTCGGCGTTACTCTGGACCCTGATCTCTCTTTTGAAGAACATATCAAGACTGTTTCAAGGGCAGCTTTTTTCCATCTACGTAACATTCCAAAAATCAGAAACTTTCTGTCCAAAAATGATGCAGAAAAATGTATCCACGCTTTTGTCACTTCTAGGTTAGACTACTGCAATGCTCTACTTTCCGGCTACCCGGATAAAGCACTAAATAAACTTCAGTTAGTGCTAATTACAGCTGCTAGAATATTAACTAGAACCCAAAAATGTGATCATATTACTCCAGTGCTAGCCTCCCTACACTGGCTTCCTGTTAAGGCAAGGGCTGATTTCAAGGTTTTACTGCTAACCTACAAAGCATTACATGGGCTTGCTCCTACAGATCTTTCCGATTTGTTCCTGCCGTACATACCTACACGTACACTACGGTCACAAGACGCAGGCCTCCTAATTGTCCTTAGAATTTCTAAGCAAACAGCTGGAGGCAGGGCTTTCTCCTATAGAGCTCCATTTTTATGGAATGGTCTGCCTACCCATGTGAGAGACGCAGACTCGATCTCAACCTTAAAGTCTTTACTGAAGACTCATCTCTTCAGTGGGTCCTATGATTGAGTGTAGTCTGGCCCAGGAGTGTGAAGGTAAACGGAAAGGCTCTGGAGCAACGAACCGCTCTTGCTGTCTCTGCCTGGCCGGTTCCCCTCTCTCCACTGGGTTTCTCTGCCTCTAACCCTATTACAGGGGCTGAGTCACTGGCTTACTGGTGCTCTTCCATGCCGTCGCTAGGAGGGGTGCGTCACTTGAGTGGATTGAGTCACTGACGTGGTCTTCCTGTCTGGGTTGGCACCCCCCCTTGGGTTGTGCCGTGGCGGAGATCTTTGTGGGCTATACTCGGCCTTGTCTCAGGATGGTAAGTTGGTGGTTGAAGGTATCCCTCTAGTGGTGTGGGGGCTGTGCTTTGGAAAAGTGGGTGGGGTTATATCCTGCCTGTTTGGCCCTGGCCGGGGGTATCATCGGATGGGGCCACAGTGTCTCTTGACCCCTCCTGTCTCAGCCTCCAGTATTTATGCTGCAGTAGTTTATCTGTCGGGGGGCTAGGGTCAGTCTGTTATATCTGGAGTATTTTTCCTGTCTTATCTGGTGTCCTGTGTGAATTTAAGTATGCTCTCTCTAATTCTCTCTTTCTCTCTTTCTTTCTTTCTTTCTCTCTCTCGGAGGACCTAAGCCCTAGGACCATGCCTTGGGACTACCTGGCATGATGACTCCTTGCTGTCCCCAGTCCACCTGGCCATGCTGCTGCTCCAGTTTCAACTGTTCTGCCTGCGGCTATGGAACCCTGACCTATTCACCGGACGTGCTACCTGTCCCAGACCTGCTGTTTTCAACTCTCTAGAGACAGCAGGAGCGGTAGAGATACTCTCAATGATCGGCTATGAAAATCCAACTGACATTTACTCTTGAGGTGCTGACTTGTTGCACCCTCGACAACTACTGTGATTATTATTATTTGACCATGCTGGTCATTTATGAACATTTGAAAATCTTGGCCATGTTCTGTTATAATCTCCACCCGGCACAGCCAGAAGAGGACTGGCCACCCCTCATAGCCTGGTTCCTCTCTAGGTTTCTTCCTAGGTTTTGGCCTTTCTAGGGAGTTTTTCCTAGCCACTGTGCTTCTACACCTGCATTACTTGCTGTGTTATAGTGTTTTTTTTCTAGAAGATTTTGTCATTTTCTAAAAAATAACTTTTATTCGTTATCTAATCAAACATGTAGCCCAGCTGAAATCACTCCAGTATTGTTTTCCTTTCAAGATAATGAGGAAATGTACAACTATCCGTCACTTGATTTTTTAAATCTCCATTTGGCAAATAACCCAGAGTCAGTAAATCCAACTCTTAACGTTAGCAACACATGGCCATGTTTCAAGGTCGTGTACACAGTGAAATCCAGACCACATAACCACATGACCACATGACAGATATGAAACTGAGGTGAGAGTATTATTTTTCGTGATGGCGTCACAGCATCAGAACTGCATTATTTTCTAAAATAGTCTATTGATTAACATTAAGCCAGAGTCTATATAATTATAACAAAAACAGACTGAAGCTCCCACACCCTCCCCTTAGCTCAGAGAGGAGGAAAAATACTAATCAGATTTATTGCAGAGTAGCTTTATAATTATTTACTCCATTAGCCATTAGTGGTCGACACAAAGTGCACTGGCTCGCAAAATTAGAATCCTTATCTGAATGTTCCAGAAACTTCACTGTATCCTCCGATAGAATGTGTAAATTGAATAGGATAGCTGCCTACCCTGTACAGGTAGTGGTAGAGGAGCATAAGGAGACATTGAGGACATTCCAATATCAGGACATTTCGGGATGTAAACATCTGCCACTGTGGTGGCATTTAACAGAGTTGCAGAGTGTTGAATGCACCCCCACTGGTGTACTCACCCATGAGAAACTAGTTGGGATATTACCTATTAATAAACCAGTCAGGACATTACCTATTGAGAAACCAGTCAGGACATTACCTATTGAGAAACCAGTCAGGACATTACCTATTGAGAAACCAGTTGGGACATTACCTATTAATAAAGCAGTCAGGATATTACCTATTGAAAAACTAGTCAGGACATTACCTATTGAGAAACCAGTCAGGACATTACCTATTGATAAAGCAGTCGGGATATTACCTATTGAGAAGCTAGTTGGGACATTGCCCATTGAGATACCAGTCGGGACATTGCCTGTTGAGAACCCCATCGGGACATTACCTATTGAGAAACCAGTCGGGACATTACCTATTGAGAAACCAGTCGGGATATGACCTATTGACAAACCAGTCGGGACATTGCCTATTGAGAAACCAGTCGGGATATTACCTATTGAGAAACCAGTCAGGACATTACCTATTGAGAAACCAGTTGGGACATTACTTGTTGAGAAACCAGTCAGGATATTACCTATTGAGAAACCAGTCGGGATATTACCTATTGAGAAACCAGTTGGGATATTACCTATTGAGAAACCAGTCGAGATATTACCTATTGAGAAACCAGTCGGGATATGACCTATTGAGAAACCAGTCGGGACATTGCCTATTGAGAAACCAGTCGGGATATTACCTATTGAGAAACCAGTCGGGACATTACCTATTGAGAAACCAGTTGGGACATTACTTGTTGAGAAACCAGTTGGGATATTACCTATTGAGAAACCAGTTGGGACATTACCTATTGAGAAACCAGTCGGGACATTACCTATTGAGAAACCAGTTGGGACATTACTTGTTGAGAAACCAGTCGGGATATTACCTATTGAGAAACCAGTCAGGACATTACCTATTGAGAAACCAGTCAGGACATTACCTATTGAGAAACCAGTCGGGACATTACCTATTGAGAAACCAGTTGGGACATTACTTGTTGAGAAACCAGTTGGGATATTACCTATTGAGAAACCAGTTGGGACATTACCTATTGAGAAACCAGTTGGGATATTACCTATTGAGAAACCAGTTGGGACATTACCTATTGAGAAACCAGTCGGGATATTACTTATTGAGAAACCAGTTGGGACATTACATATTGAGAAACCAGTCGGGATATTACATATTGAGAAACCGGTTGGGACATTACCTATTGAGGAACCAGTTGGGACATTACCTATTGAGAAACCAGTCATTCCACTATAGAGAGACCCTTTCAATCCTGTCCCCATTTCAATGCCTGACTCATGCATGTCCTAGCCCTTCACTCCTATATATCCATAAAAAAGTAATAAATAAAAAAACCTTGTAGTCCATCTATTTGATAGTCCTTTCCATATTTGATAGAGGCATATGCCCTAGGTGAATTTACACATTTTAAGCATGCTGTGATGTGATGCCCATATAATCCTCCAGTCACTTGAAACCCCCCTATGGCAAGGTTTCTCAGATGCATTGCAGGTCAGGGCGCCCTTGCATTTTGTTCTTTGTTGGGTACTTTGTAGCACTTCAGCCTTCAACAAAGACTAGTCTATAGTGCTTTATGATAGTAGCTGGAGCAGGGTCCTAAAGTGCACCTACAGCATGCACACAACCCCAGGAAAGAGATAGAAGACGGTTGCCTGTTATGACATCCTTTCACGCATGAAGAGAGCAGAACATTTATTCTGTATATTAAAGTAGGCTTTTATTGAGGTAACTAACGACGCATACACTGAGGCTTCAAGAAAGCATAGAAACTGAAAATCTGTCCATGAACTGTCTGTTTCTTTTGGGGTAAGAGTTCAATTTATGTATTTAATGAAAGCACGATCAATTCTAATTCACACAAATGACAAAAATCTTTGTAAGTCTCTCTTTCTCTCCTGGAATTCTGCTCCAAATATGTTACTTTTGGCCGGAATCCACACCATGTTAGAAATGTATGATATTTAACAGCTAGGGTTTAAAAGGCATTAGTAAACTTGGTAACCAGAATAATCACCCCAAGAACTTGACTCTGATGTACAGTAGCGAGTCTGAAGCAGGCCTTGGAATTTGCATGGGCCTTTGTAATGTATTGGATGTATTTGCTCAAGGCCACTCTTTACCCTTCAGCCGTGCTTTGAGTCAATCAAAACTTTCATCAAGTGGACTTTTTGGGGGTAGAGAATAAGATCGTTTTCAAATTTGACTTGACACATTAGCAATTAGCATTCAGGCTACGGCGCGCGATTGACTCACTTCCTCCGAGAAGAATGGAACCGCAAACGTTGGAGAGAAGATGGAATTATACAGCAGACTGAGAGTAATGAGTGCATGTCCCACGTCTGAACCCACTGCTGCTGTCTCAACTGACACATGCTCCCATTTTGACTCTGATATCTCATGTTCTACATGGTACAAATCAACTGCTAATCTTCAATATGTGCTAATTCTCACTGAAAAGTTTGATATAATGGTGATTTAACATTTCTACTTTGAAGGGTAAATAGCAGGACATTTGGCAGCGCTGTAATTAAAACAGATATCACAAGTAGTTATTTATTAACCGATAAGTAAATATAAGCCCTTACGAAAGTGTAACAGCCATGGTCACTGTGCCCAGTTGGAATGGATTTGCATCTGCCTCAATAGACACCAAACCCGGGCAGTTCATGACAGTAGGCTAGGGGCTACATTTTGTTGACACAACCCCAAGGTATATCTTTGTAGTGCAATGACTTCACCAAGTACACAAAGAGGTCAATCATCTTGCAGTTGTTTCCTACTTGTCTTGCATCATGTTGACTACAGATGTAGGATCTTAATTTGATTACCCTGTTGCAGAAGAACTTTCCTGCAATGCAGTAAATGTAAAAATTGTAGTGTATTTTAGGTTAAAAAGGCTTTTAAAGTTTGTAATTACAACTTAGAAATTTCAGACTTGATTTTTCCCTACGACAAAAGTAAATTGTAACGTGTGCGCTGAGAGTCGGGAGGCAAGTTCAGGGAGTGAGGGTTTTAATAAATAAACACAAAATAAGAAACACGAACAATGCACAGACATGACACAGGAACAGAAACAATAACGCCTGGGGAAGGAACCAAAGGGAGTGACATATATAGGGAAGGTAATCAGGGAGGTGATGGAGTCCAAGTGAGTCTGATGATGCGCAGGTGCACGTAACAATGGTGACAGGTGTGCGCCATAACTAGCAGTCTGGTGACCTAGAGGCCGGAGAGGGAGCACACATGACATCCATTAATTAGAATCCACATAATAATTCAAATGTCTTGTTCCTGCAGGATTATTTTTCTTCTGTAGCAACCTGATTACAAATTAGGACCCTGCACTTGTAGTTAGGCTAACAATTATTGTTATTTCATCAAACTTAATTTCAAAGTTCCTATCTTACTTATAACCCACAACAAAGACCCGGTCAGCGGGCATTGATACGCTCCACAGGTGTGTTCAGGTATTGAGCTGTTGCTAAGCTACAGATCTAGAAAGAAGTGAGTCATCAGCCCTGGCAACAACATTGCCTAATTCCCTAATGTCAGGCAAAGGATCAATTCCTTTTCGTCTGCTTGATGTGAGGAGTCAAACCCAGAGCGGTTTTTGTGAGTGAAATCTGAGAATGATTTTGGCAGGGCAATTTACCAGTACCTCATCCCCGGCACTGTGTCTAGGGGAACATAGCAATTTGTTGCATAGTAGTTTCACTGTGGACATGTTAGATTGAACCTGAACTTTTGTCAGTAGCACCTGAAACTCTCAGATGGATTTGAAAAAGTGCTTTTCCTATTCTCGTGTAACAAATTCCATTTAAGTAGAATAAAAAGTTCAAAAAATTATTTTACATTTTGTATGGATTATTTGAGTCTGATTATTACATTCCGATTGATAATCATGCAACTCGAATGATATTCAGTATTAGGTCATTACTAGCACACAAGTCATTATTTTCACAGTAAGTAAACATGCTATTTCTCCTTAACGTTCACCCTTATCTTTTCCAAGAACAGGCCTACATATGGAGCACACGTGTATCCTGCATCAAAAACACCTATCTTCAAAGCATCAAGCAACACAGGTAGTCCTCCACTAGTAAAAGTCAAGGGAAAAAATGTTCTTTCAAAGCAGAAAGTCAGCATTGAAGCAGATAGAGGCAATTATCAAAAAGACCCCATGTAGAACCACCAGCAAACGATGCCTTTGTCAGCAGTTGGCCCTGGCGCTCTAGTTTAGGCTACACAATATTTTTTACATCTGATTCCTTATTAAACTAATGACAAGACTTTGTCTATCCTTACCTTGGAGAAAATAAACACCTGTCAAGTATTTATCCCGGCGAGTAGGCATCACATGAAAGAGGTTTGAAGACGTCCTGAATCGAGGAGAAGAGAAGAAGAGAGAACTATGGAAGCATCAAAGACATGGTGAAGTACAGAAGAACAGTGAGGAGAGAAGAAGTAACTCACACTACTTTAAGACAGTTCAAATGGTCGATGAATGGAGGGAATGAAGGAAGGAAGAAAGGGAAACTGGTGATATGTATTCCTGGTGTCTGATCATCTGCGTTTATCTCAGCTCCTCTTCAAAGTTTACCTTCAAATTGTCACTGAGTCACTCCATTTCATTTCAGCAAGCCATGACACCAACCGCCTCAGATTGTGCTGTAGTTAGAAACAGATCAAATAAGCAATCCTGCAACATTACTTTGTTGAAAGACAATTTGAACCCTGAGATATTAAGCTAATTGATTTCACCCAAATTGGTCATTTAAATGTATAGGATTCATATAATATTCAATAAATATAGAACCCAGCATCCGATTTGGATGAAGCCTCTTCTTAACAATGATTAAGACGTGAGGAATCAAATGTAAAAGCCACCCACAGACCCGCCAAACCCCACACCGAACCCACCCTATTGGCTAGTACACAGTATCAGTTCTCTATGTTTGACAAGTATTAGCTGGGTTTCAAGCTGCGACATATTGTGTATTGTTTATAGTATTTTTTCCCCACAGACAATTTAACATGAGCAAAAGCTATTTGCTTTCTACCCAAAGTAGATCGATTTAATTTCCCTGTGGCTCAGTTGGTAGAGCATGGTGTGTGCAACGCCAGAGTTTTGGGTTTGATTCCCACGGGGGGCCAGTACAAAAAAAAAAAAAAAATGCATGAAATGAAATGTATGCATTCACTACTGTAAGTCGCTCTGGATAAGAGCGTCTGCTAAATGACTAAAATGTAAATGTATATGTAATACACATGAGACCAGCTAAATGGGTAAAAGGTTGTAACAATAGTGGAAACAGAGGCATCTAGTGAGAAAAACCTGATCATTTCACACTATTTTATGGGGGGAAATTCAAGTGACTTCAATGGCTAATTTCTCTGAACAGGTGGAAAAAACATCACCAAATTCACTGAGAATACATTACATTGTATGGATAAACAATACTCCATTTGTCAGGTTACAGATTCAATTTTGCTTGCTGTTTTAAGATGTTCCTACGTATTCCAGCGTATTCCCGCAGTAATTAGGGTCGATCTCACAGGAATACGGCCAGGTCTTAACAAATTACCAATGCTAAATAGATGAAACAAAATGGATATCAATTCAAGGATAGAGAACAAGAGATGTATAGCTAGCTTAGGAGTTCACCTTGCAAATTTGAATTAGTTTGTGTTAGTCTTAACTGGTGTTTATTATTTCCATTCCTTCTGGGAATCAAGACTCCAGCATTTTTTAAATGGATATATGGATTGAATGCAGTGGGACATGGACACGGCTCAACTTTAGGACCCTCCCAATGAATATTTTTGGGGGAGAAAGTTTGTTACAAGGGTGAATTATCCCTTATTGAGAGTGGATAATAGTAATATAATCAGCTGAGCATGACCGTTGACATTGATGAGTAGCCATACTGTAGCCGATCATGACGCAAACTGTCCTGATTGAAGGAGTTCTGGACAGAACTGTCTTGTGCTCTCCTAGTGTAGCAAGAATATCAAGAGGCCAAAGAGGTGTTATTGAGCTGCAGGCTTTGTCCACCTACTCAACAACACACGGACACACACGGACACACACACACGGACAGACACGGACACACACACACACACACACACGCACACACACACACTCTGCCCACTCAGTGGTGGACAATGCTTTCCGCTGCAGCATAATTTCTCCCATGTGTGGATACATACATAGTCTGTGATTCACAAAGAACCTCCATGAGGGAGAAAGTAAACAGACACTTCACTATGAAGCAGAAACTCACAATATGTCAACCTAGTGCACTTTTCTTCCTGTAAAACAATATTTGACGTTTTTCTCCAGGGAGAGCGGGCTGCTTTTTAGACACGGTTAATGGCGTCTTTCTCTGGGAGAAGAGGAACACACACACCCTCGTCTCCTTCTGATGTTTAATTCATAGAAATGATTCAGTTAGATTGTTTATGTTGTGTGTGTTTTGGTTGTTTTGTCAGTTGACAGTGTTGACAGTGCTCATTCCTCAAAACATCAATTCAAAGGAGGCAGGGAGAGACTAATGTGGCAAAAAAGAAGTAGACCGACTGTCCTTGCAATAACCCAAAGACGGTGCCCTTATTTTATTTATTTATTTATTTCACCTTTATTTAACCAGGTAGGCCAGTTGAGAACAAGTTATCATTTACAGCTGCGACCTGGCCAAGATAAAGCAAAGCAGTGCGACTAAAACAACAAAACAGAGATACACATGGAATAAACAAACGTACAGTCAATAACACAATAGAAAAATCTATATACAGTGTATACAAATGAAGTAAGGAGGTAAGGCTATAAATAGGCCATGGTGGCGAAGTAATTACAATTTAGCAATTAACACTGGAGTGATAGATGTACAGATGAGGATGTGCAAGTAGAAATACTAGTTTGCAAAAGAGCAGAAAAACAAAAACAAATATGGGGATGAGGTAGGTAGTTGGTTGGATGGGCTATTTACAGATGCGCTGTGTACAGCTGCAGCGATCGGTAAGCTGCTCTGACAGCTGATGCTTAAAGTTAGTGAGGGAGATATAAGTCTCCAACTTCAGTGATTTTTATCTAGAGGTTCAGCAATCAATCTGTACCAGCTCAACAAATGACTACTGACTTTGACTTTAGAGGATGTATTTGGGATTGTTATATAACAAAGAAGGTCACTTTAAGTCCTTCCAGACTCACATCAAACATCTCCAATCCAAAGTTAAATCTAGAATTGGCTTCCTATTTCGCAACAAAGCATCCTTCACTCATGCTGCCAAACATACCCTCGTAAAACTGACCATCCTACCGATCCTCGTCTTCGGCGATGTCATTTACAAAATAGTCTCCAATACCCTACTCAATAAATTGGATGCAGTCCATCACAGTGCCATCTGTTTTGTCACCAAAGCCCCATATACTACCCACCACTGCGACCTGTACGCTCTCGTTGGCTGGCTCTTGCTTCCTACTTGTCGCCAAACCCACTGACTCCAGGTCATCTACAAGACCCTGCTAGGTAAAGTCCCCCCTTATCTCAGCTCGCTGGCCACCATAGCAGCTCCCAACTGTAGCACGCGCTCCAGCAGGTATATCTCTCTGGTCACCCCCAAAGCCAATTCCTCCTTCGGCCGCCTCTCCTTCCAGTTCTCTGCTGCCAATGACTGGAACGAACTTCAAAAATCTCTGAAACTGGAAACACTTATCTCCCTCACTAGCTTTAAGCACCAGCTGTCAGAGCAGCTCACAGATTACTACACCTGTACATAGCCCATCTATAATTTAGCCCAAACAACTACCTCTTCCCCTACTGTATTTATTTATTTTGCTCCTTTGCACCCCATTATTTCTATTTCTACTTTGCACTTTCTTCCACAGCAAATCTACCATTCCAGTGTTTTACTTGCTATATTGTATGTACCTCGCCACCATGGCTTTTTTTGCCTTTACCTCCCTTATCTCACCTCATTTGCTCACATTGTATATAGACTTATTTTTCTACTATATTATTGACTGTATGTTTGTTTTACTCCATGTGTAACTCTGTGTTGTTGTATGTGTCAAACTGCTTTGCTTTATCTTGGCCAGGTCGCAATTGTAAATGAGAACTTGTTCTCAACTAGCCTATCTGGTTAAATAAAGTTTAAAAAAAAAGTTAAAGTCTGACTAAAAAAACAAAAGGTTAAATTATCCAGACTTGTGTGGGAGTGATAGTGAAGAGACAAGTTGAGTTACCTCCACTTCAGGTGCATACTGTATGAAATCAGGAGAGATGAATGTACTGCAGAAAGTTCTTCTTCATGACATGTTACCATACCAGTAACAAGCCACTGGGAAAGAGGTAAACATACCAGATGAATGCTACCTACTGCCGGTGTGCTGTCACGACTTCCGCCGAATTCGGTCCCTCTCCTTGTTCGGGCGGCGTTCGGCGGTCGACGTCACCGGCCTTCTAGCCATCGCCGATCCATTTTTCTTTTTCCATTTGTTTTGTCTTTGTCTTACAGACCTGGTTTCAATTCCCCAATTACTTGTTAATTATTTAACCCTCTGTTCCCCCATGTTTCTTTGTGAGTAATTGTTTGTTGTATTGCGGTCCGTATTTGTGGCGTTGTATTGTATTGTGATATTATTGAGTAAAATTGCTTTCATTACTCATATCTGCTGTCCTGCGCCTGACTCATCTCACCAGCTACACACAGAGGCTTCACATGTGCTCTTGAGCAAGGCACTTTAGCCCTGATTTTTCCAACAGCTAAAGATATTATAATAACAACAGTAATAATAATGCAATTGGCCTGATAAAGGTAGCATTACATTGTGTAGTACTGTGTAGTATTGTGTGGTGTTGTGTAGTATTGTGTAGTATGCATGGTATTGCGTGGTATTGTATGGTATTGTGTGGTATTGAATTGAAATGGGGCTCCCGAGTGGTGCAGCGTTCCAATGCACTGCATCTCAGTGCTAGAGGTGTCACTACAGACCCTGGTTTGATTCCAGGCTGTATCACAACTGGCCGTGATTGGGAGTCCCATAGGACGGCGCACAATTGGCCCAGCGTCGTCCGGGTTAGGGTTTGGCTGGGGTAGGCTGTCATTGTAAATAGTAATTTGTTCTTAACTGACTTGCCTAGCTAAATAAAGGTTTATTAAAAATGAAATAAAATGGTACTGCTGACTTGTGTTAGTCAGTCACTCAAGCTGCCCTGAATCCTGTATTGTTTCTCAAGGTTCAGAGGGAAAGTTATCTTGAAGACAAGTTTATCATGTAAGGAAATGAAGATGGCTCATGTTCCATTTCTCCTGAAGTACAGTATGTTATTATACAGTATATGTATGTAACATTATAAACGGGGTTGTTCGAGCCCTGAATGCTGATTGGCTGACAGTCGTGGTATATCAGACCGTATACCACGGGAATGACAAAACATGTATTTTACTGCTCTAATTACTTTGGTAACCAGTTTATAATAGCAATAAAGCACCTCAGGGTTTGTGGTATATGGCCAATATACCATGGCTAACTGCTGTATCCAGGCACTCTGCGTTGCGTGGTGCTTAAGAACAGCCCTTTACCGTGGTATATTGGCCATATACCACACCCCCTCGGGGCTTACTGCTTAAATATGGGATAGGAGGATTTATAGGATATCAAGGTAAAGGCTGATCACATTACAAATATACAACACAAGAGACACTTTGGGGCGGTTTCCTGGACACAGATTAAGACTCATCCAAGAGATTATCTGATCGTGCTCTTTAGTACAGGACTAGGCTTAATCTGTGTCCGAGAACTGACCAAAATATGCACGATTAGAAACACAATTGTTTCAGATTTTTTATCTAAACCACCCTACTACACAGTTGACCGAAACCACTGGCTACATACAGTTTGATAATCAATAGGACAGGGGCGGCTACTGCCTTGCCCTGACTACTGCCTTGCCCTGACTGTAATGGCTGTGTTTGTGTCAGCACACCGGGAGATGACAGGCCAGACATTTTCCTTTGGTGTAATTATCAGCCTTACTGTACTTTATGCCCTGCAGAAACCTGGACATGAATATAATGAATATTTCATAGAAGGAGAAAAGGCTGCAGATGAGGTGATTTCTACTGCTGTTTGTGGAGAGGAGAATGCTGGAGAGAATGTGAGAAAGTCACCCCCTCAGTGTGACACAACACTCTGACCGTCACACACACACCACAGGAGGTTGGTGGCACTTTAATTGGGGAGGACGGGCTCGTGGTAAGGGCCAGAGAGGAATGAGTGGAATGGTATCAAATAAATCAAACACATGGTTTCCATGTATTTAATGCCATTCCA
Source organism: Salmo trutta (assembly GCF_901001165.1). Classification (NCBI taxonomy): domain Eukaryota; kingdom Metazoa; phylum Chordata; class Actinopteri; order Salmoniformes; family Salmonidae; genus Salmo; species Salmo trutta. Next base: position 66,783,962 of record NC_042957.1, on the reverse strand, counting down.
TTCGCTCCGTTCCGGCCATTATTATGAGCTTTTACTTCGATCTCCCATAGCTGTTTATTTATTTTAATTAGTGTGTCGAGATACTGTGTGTGCCCGAGGCAGGGCACGGTCAGATATATCAAACTATAAATTGAACTCAAGAACTGTATCACAAACTGTACACTCTAAGAAAAAAAGGTGGTACATATCTAGAACCTTAAACGGTTCTTCGGCTGTCCACATGGAACCCTTTGAAGAACCCTTTTGGGTTCAGCGTGGAACCCTTTCCACAGAGAACCAAAAACAGTTATACCCGTAACCAAAAATGGTTCTCCTATGGGAACAGCCGAAGAACCCTTTTGGAACCTTTTTTTCTAGTGTAAAAAAAAAAAGACTGGGTTTCCTTTTCACATTGTAACGGAGCAGTGCTTATCTGGAAAAGTAAAGGGTTGCATTATTATCACGGTCAACTACAGGTCCAGGTCCAGTCCAGTCCAGGTCCTCCCTCCTCCCTGCCTCCCACCCCCTCCATCTCTCCCTCCCCCTCCCTGGCTGTTCCCCTGTCATGACTAAGACATAAATCAGAATGGTGGACCTTCAACTCTACACACCTTCCTACGCGTGCCACCTCAGGCTGAAAGGAGCGGATGAATCATGAGCACCATAACACCATCCCACATCATCTCCACACCCTGGAAATGATACTCCTCTCTCTCTAGAGACATTTAAGGTGACAACTGATGGAGGTACTATACCGTAGCCTAGGTGGACCTGCCATATAAAGTGTCCTTGTACTGAAAACCAATCAGCCCAGCAGAACCATATGCCTTGTCCCTATACTATGACTACGGCTGCAGTATCGGAGAGATAGCCTGGTTAAACCAGACTCAACGTTGCGCTCATTAGTGAGAACAACATTCAGTCTGGTTTAACCAGGCTACCAGAAAGAGCGCGAGAGAGACAATGGAGAGCAAGAAAAAACAATTATACAAATATTTTGGGAGCTGGTGAAGTGCGGCAGCTGGAATTAGGGCGCTAATGTAGCGTTGCCCATAAATGGGAGATGACATTGAGGACAGTGGGCTGGGCTCTGCCAGCGGCGCCACCATAAGGTCTCATTTCCCAGTCTTTATAGCACAGGCACCTTGTTTAATAAGCATGGATTACAGGGCATAAAGGGCAATGGAGTAGGGAGAGCTATGCTCGGGGAGGGGGAGGGAGAGGGGGAGGGGGAGGGGGGGAGAGGTGGAGAACGAGATGGGGGAGAAAATGAAGGAGAGCCACATACATACAGGCCGGGGAGAGAGGGAGGGAGAATGAGGGCGAGAGGAGGGAACGGTGGAGAAGAGATATGGGAGAGAGTAGAAGGGGGACAGGGAGATGAAGAGAGAGAGGAGAGATGGTGAGGGAGAGATGAGAGATTGTGAGGAAGAGATATGGGAGAGAGTAGAAGGGGGACAGGGAGATGAAGAGAGAGAGGGGAGATGGTGAGGGAGAGATGAGAGATTGTGAGGAAGAGATATGGGAGAGAGTAGAAGGGGGACAGGGAGATGAAGAGAGAGAGGGGAGATGGTGAGGGAGAGATGAGAGATTGTGAGGAAGAGATATGGGAGAGAGTAGAAGGGGGACAGGGAGATGAAGAGAGAGAGGAGAGATGGTGAGGGAGAGATGAGAGATTGTGAGGAAGAGATATGGGAGAGAGTAGAAGGGGGACAGGGAGATGAAGAGAGAGAGGAGATGGTGAGGGAGAGATGAGAGATTGTGAGGAAGAGATATGGGAGAGAGTAGAAGGGGGACAGGGAGATGAAGAGAGAGAGGAGAGATGGTGAGGGAGAGATGAGAGATTGTGAGGAAGAGATATGGGAGAGAGTAGAAGGGGGACAGGGAGATGAAGAGAGAGGGGAGATGGTGAGGGAGAGATGAGAGATTGTGAGGAAGAGATATGGGAGAGAGTAGAAGGGAGGGAAGGGAGATGAAGAGAGAGGGGAGATGGTGAGGGAGAGATGAGAGATTGTGAGGAAGAGATATGGGAGAGAGTAGAAGGGGGACAGGGAGATGAAGAGAGAGAGGAGAGATGGTGAGGGAGAGATGAGAGATTGTGAGGAAGAGATATGGGAGAGAGTAGAAGGGGGACAGGGAGATGAAGAGAGAGAGGGGAGATGGTGAGGGAGAGATGAGAGATTGTGAGGAAGAGATATGGGAGAGAGTAGAAGGGGGACAGGGAGATGAAGAGAGAGGGGAGATGGTGAGGGAGAGATGAGAGATTGTGAGGAAGAGATATGGGAGAGAGTAGAAGGGGGACAGGGAGATGAAGAGAGAGAGGGGAGATGGTGAGGGAGAGATGAGAGATTGTGAGGAAGAGATATGGGAGAGAGTAGAAGGGGGACAGGGAGATGAAGAGAGAGAGGGGAGATGGTGAGGGAGAGATGAGAGATTGTGAGGAAGAGATATGGGAGAGAGTAGAAGGGGGACAGGGAGATGAAGAGAGAGAGGAGAGATGGTGAGGGAGAGATGAGAGATTGTGAGGAAGAGATATGGGAGAGAGTAGAAGGGGGACAGGGAGATGAAGAGAGAGAGGAGATGGTGAGGGAGAGATGAGAGATTGTGAGGAAGAGATATGGGAGAGAGTAGAAGGGGGACAGGGAGATGAAGAGAGAGAGGAGAGATGGTGAGGGAGAGATGAGAGATTGTGAGGAAGAGATATGGGAGAGAGTAGAAGGGGGACAGGGAGATGAAGAGAGAGGGGAGATGGTGAGGGAGAGATGAGAGATTGTGAGGAAGAGATATGGGAGAGAGTAGAAGGGAGGGAAGGGAGATGAAGAGAGAGGGGAGATGGTGAGGGAGAGATGAGAGATTGTGAGGAAGAGATATGGGAGAGAGTAGAAGGGGGACAGGGAGATGAAGAGAGAGAGGAGAGATGGTGAGGGAGAGATGAGAGATTGTGAGGAAGAGATATGGGAGAGAGTAGAAGGGGGACAGGGAGATGAAGAGAGAGAGGGGAGATGGTGAGGGAGAGATGAGAGATTGTGAGGAAGAGATATGGGAGAGAGTAGAAGGGGGACAGGGAGATGAAGAGAGAGGGGAGATGGTGAGGGAGAGATGAGAGATTGTGAGGAAGAGATATGGGAGAGAGTAGAAGGGGGACAGGGAGATGAAGAGAGAGAGGGGAGATGGTGAGGGAGAGATGAGAGATTGTGAGGAAGAGATATGGGAGAGAGTAGAAGGGGGACAGGGAGATGAAGAGAGAGGGGAGATGGTGAGGGAGAGATGAGAGATTGTGAGGAAGAGATATGGGAGAGAGTAGAAGGGAGGGAAGGGAGATGAAGAGAGAGGGGAGATGGTGAGGGAGAGATGAGAGATTGTGAGGAAGAGATATGGGAGAGAGTAGAAGGGGGACAGGGAGATGAAGAGAGAGAGGAGAGATGGTGAGGGAGAGATGAGAGATTGTGAGGAAGAGATATGGGAGAGAGTAGAAGGGGGACAGGGAGATGAAGAGAGAGAGGGGAGATGGTGAGGGAGAGATGAGAGATTGTGAGGAAGAGATATGGGAGAGAGTAGAAGGGGGACAGGGAGATGAAGAGAGAGGGGAGATGGTGAGGGAGAGATGAGAGATTGTGAGGAAGAGATATGGGAGAGAGTAGAAGGGGGACAGGGAGATGAAGAGAGAGAGGGGAGATGGTGAGGGAGAGATGAGAGATTGTGAGGAAGAGATATGGGAGAGAGTAGAAGGGGGACAGGGAGATGAAGAGAGAGGGGAGATGGTGAGGGAGAGATGAGAGATTGTGAGGAAGAGATATGGGAGAGAGTAGAAGGGAGGGAAGGGAGATGAAGAGAGAGGGGAGATGGTGAGGGAGAGATGAGAGATTGTGAGGAAGAGATATGGGAGAGAGTAGAAGGGGGACAGAGAGATGAAGAGAGAGAGGAGAGATGGTGAGGGAGAGATGAGAGATTGTGAGGAAGAGATATGGGAGAGAGTAGAAGGGAGGGAAGGGAGATGAAGAGAGAGAGGGGAGATGGTGAGGGAGAGATGAGAGATTGTGAGGAAGAGATATGGGAGAGAGTAGAAGGGGGACAGGGAGATGAAGAGAGAGGGGAGATGGTGAGGGAGAGATGAGAGATTGTGAGGAAGAGATATGGGAGAGAGTAGAAGGGGGACAGGGAGATGAAGAGAGAGAGGGGAGATGGTGAGGGAGAGATGAGAGATTGTGAGGAAGAGATATGGGAGAGAGTAGAAGGGGGACAGGGAGATGAAGAGAGAGGGGAGATGGTGAGGGAGAGATGAGAGATTGTGAGGAAGAGATATGGGAGAGAGTAGAAGGGAGGGAAGGGAGATGAAGAGAGAGGGGAGATGGTGAGGGAGAGATGAGAGATTGTGAGGAAGAGATATGGGAGAGAGTAGAAGGGGGACAGGGAGATGAAGAGAGAGAGGAGAGATGGTGAGGGAGAGATGAGAGATTGTGAGGAAGAGGTATGGGAGAGAGTAGAAGGGGGACAGGGAGATGAAGAGAGAGAGGGGAGATGGTGAGGGAGAGATGAGAGATTGTGAGGAAGAGATATGGGAGAGAGTAGAAGGGGGACAGGGAGATGAAGAGAGAGGGGAGATGGTGAGGGAGAGATGAGAGATTGTGAGGAAGAGATATGGGAGAGAGTAGAAGGGGGACAGGGAGATGAAGAGAGAGAGGGGAGATGGTGAGGGAGAGATGAGAGATTGTGAGGAAGAGATATGGGAGAGAGTAGAAGGGGGACAGGGAGATGAAGAGAGAGGGGAGATGGTGAGGGAGAGATGAGAGATTGTGAGGAAGAGATATGGGAGAGAGTAGAAGGGAGGGAAGGGAGATGAAGAGAGAGGGGAGATGGTGAGGGAGAGATGAGAGATTGTGAGGAAGAGATATGGGAGAGAGTAGAAGGGGGACAGGGAGATGAAGAGAGAGAGGAGAGATGGTGAGGGAGAGATGAGAGATTGTGAGGAAGAGATATGGGAGAGAGTAGAAGGGAGGGAAGGGAGATGGTGAGGGAGAGAGGAGAAGGGGATGAAAGGGGGAGGAAGAATTAAGAGAGTAGTAAAGACAGGTGCTCAGAAAAGTGATAGGGCAGAGAGTAGCTTGGTGAGAGGAAAGTAGAGAGGATAGTGGAGTGACAGGGGAGAAGGCTAAAGGAAGATGAGCAACAGGAAAGAGGGAGAAGAGGGAGGGAGGGAGAGAAGAAAGGAGAAGCAGAAGGAAGTGTAGGTCCAAGGTGGGATAAAAGGGAACATCAGAAGGCTGTCATGATGGGATTTAGTGGAGTTAGTAAGCTTGTAGTTGCTTTGTCTTCAACCCCAGCTTCTGACAGAGTCAGGAAGGCCTATTGACGGAGACTGAGTGTGCACTGTCGTTTTTCCCTCGACCCGGCCTCGAATCTAGCAGTCAGCGATTCTGACTGAGTGGAGGAGTTTGATGTTGACATTGTTCTCTTCCTGGTGCATATCACTGTGAACTCAGGGCTTTGATAGGCTAGTTTCTCAGAAGGGCACTCAGAGACAGGTTAAGCGAATCAGAGAGCCCGTGTCCTCACAGCTGACCCTGCCAGCTCACTGTGGGGGAAATGCAGAGGCATGTCTGCATCCCAAATGGGCCCTGGTCAAAAGTACTGCACTATCTAGGGTATAGGGTGCCATGTTTTATGCACAATATATAAACCTAAACTACTTTCAGACCGTTTTTAGCTTGCTGATCTTATAGCATGTCAATATCACCCCCAGAATATACTGAAATACTGTATATATGAGCCTTAAGTGTCTGTATCTGGTAAAAAAAGTGTTTTTTATGTTGCTTCATAACATGTCACCATTAAAACATTATAGAAAGGAGTTAAGTTGGTGTAATGAACTTTCTTTCAGTATTTCAGTTTTTGTTCTAATATTTTGTTTTAATTGAAATCAATATTACCTCAAGAAGTATTTCATACCAGCACAGAAAGCAGATTAAAGTTGTGTAGGTTGAATTGAAAGAAGCTCATTGATTTTTCAATTGGAAATCAGGATTTGTTTATGCGGTCCTCAGGGATATCTCTAGACCTTTCTACAGACATGCAATTTATCCTTTGAACAATTTAAAGAGTAAGATTTAAAAATATATATATATTAAAAGAGGAAGATTAAAAAAAATATATATATTTTTAAATCTTCCTCTTTAAATTGTTCAAAGGATAAATTGCATGTCTGTAGAAAGGTCTAGAGATATCCCTGAGGACCACAGAAACAAATCCTGATTTCCAATGGAAAAATCAATGAGCTTCTCTCAATTCAACCTACACAACTCTAATCTGCTTTCTGTGCTGGTATGAAATACTTCTTATATATATATATATATATATATATATATATATATATAGTATGTGTATGTGAGAGTGCCTGATGGGCATTTGTGCAGGGATGTTTCACATTCTCTAAAGCTCTATCCTAAAATGATGATGCCCATCTATAGCCCAGCTCTATAACTCAACCAGCAGGCAGAGTGCCAATTAGTTCACATCAAAGGACATTCATTTCATCACCAGTGAAGAGGGAAATCAGAAATGAGGGAGCTTTATCTGGCAATAACCCAGATTGGCCTCATAGCTCAGTGTTAACCCATCATGGCTCAGTGTTAAACCATTGTGGTTCAGTGTTAACCCATCGTGACTCAGTGTTAACCCATCATGGCTCAGTGTTAACCCATCATGGTTCAGTGTTAACCCATCATGGCTCATTGTTAACGCATCATGGCTCAGTATTAACCTGTCGTGGCTCAGTGTTAACCCATCGTGGCTCACTGTTAACCCAGCATGGCTCAGTGTTAACCCATCATGGCTCAGTGTTAACACATCATGGCTCAGTGTTAACCCATCATGGCTCAGTGTTAACCCATCTTGGCTCAGTATTAACCCCTCATGGCTCAGTGTTAACCCATCGTGGCTCAGTGTTAACCCATCATGACTCAGTGTTAACCCATCATGGCTCAGTGTTAACCCATCATGGTTCAGTGTTAACCCACCATGGCTCATTGTTAACCCATCATGGCTCAGTATTAACCTGTCGTGGCTCAGTGTTAACCCATCGTGGCTCAGTGTTAACCCCTCAGTGCTCAGTGTTAACCCATCATGACTCAGTGTTGACCCATCATGGCTCAGTGTTAACCCATCATGGCTCAGTGTTAACCCATCATGGCTCATTGTTAACCCATCATGGCTCAGTATTAACCTGTCGTGGCTCAGTGTTAACCCATCGTGGCTCCCTGTTAACCCATCATGGCTCAGTGTTAACCCATCATGGCTCAGTGTTAACACATCATGGCTCAGTGTTAACCCATCATGGCTCATTGTTAACCCATCATGGCTCAGTATTAACCTGTCGTGGCTCAGTGTTAACCCATCGTGGCTCACTGTTAACCCATCATGGCTCAGTGTTAACCCATCATGGCTCCGTGTTAACCCATCTTGGCTCAGTGTTAACCCATCATGGTTCATTGTTAACCCATCATGGCTCAGTGTTAACACATCATGGCTCAGTGTTAACCCATCATAGCTCAGTGTTAACCCATCATGGCTCAGTGTTAACACATCATGGCTCAGCGTTAACCCATCATGGCTCAGTGTTAACCCATCATGGCTCAGTGTTAACCCATCATGGCTCAGTGTTAACCCCTTATGGCTCAGTGTTAAGTCTCTGAGGTTAGGCCTACTGCAAGAGACATTGCAAACAATTTTAATAAGAGATTGAGCTCCTACATTAAAATCCTACAGTAAGTACTGTGAGCATTATACATCATCCACACACTCTGTTTGAACAGGTGAAAACAATTTGAAACACGGCCAAATTCATCACGTTTCATAACGTTTCAATCTAAATCATGAAATGTCATCAAACATGTACATACTGTACCTGCATTTTATTGAATACTTTCAATGTTGACATGTTTTATTACGTTAGTGTTAATAAGAGATTTGACCAACATCTGGCCACACACACACACACACACACACACACACACACAAACACAGTGGGAAAATCACATGTCCTCCAACCCCAGCATCACATCACTAATCCCTGAGAGCCACACAGAGAGCTGCCTCCCCGTATGTCTCAACTACCTAACATCAGCTTTCAGGAGATTTAGAGGACAACCTTCACATCTCTGATCTACAAGACTGATACAGAAGTATAACTTAACTACCTAACATCAGCTTTCAGGAGATTTAGAGGACAACCTTCACATCTCTGATCTACAAGACTGATACAGAAGTATAACTTAACTACCTAACATCAGCTTTCAGGAGATTTAGAGGACAACCTTCACATCTCTGATCTACAAGACTGATACAGAAGTATAACTTAACTACCTAACATCAGCTTTCAGGAGATTTAGAGGACAACATTCACATCTCTGATCTACAAGACTGATACAGAAGTATAACTTAACTACCTTACATCAGCTTTCAGGAGATTTAGAGGACAACATTCACATCTCTGATCTACAAGACTGATACAGAAGTATAACTTAACTACCTAACATCAGCTTTCAGGAGATTTAGAGGACAACCTTCACATCTCTGATCTACAAGACTGATACAGAAGTATAACTTAACTACCTAACATCAGCTTTCAGGAGATTTAGAGGACAACCTTCACATCTCTGATCTACAAGACTGATACAGAAGTATAACTTAACTACCTAACATCAGCTTTCAGGAGATTTAGAGGACAACATTCACATCTCTGATCTACAAGACTGATACAGAAGTATAACTTAACTACCTAACATCAGCTTTCAGGAGATTTAGAGGACAACCTTCACATCTCTGATCTACAAGACTGATACAGAAGTATAACTTAACTACCTAACATCAGCTTTCAGGAGATTTAGAGGACAACATTCACATCTCTGATCTACAAGACTGATACAGAAGTATAACTTAACTACCTAACATCAGCTTTCAGGAGATTTAGAGGACAACATTCACATCTCTGATCTACAAGACTGATACAGAAGTATAACTTAACTACCTAACATCAGCTTTCAGGAGATTTAGAGGACAACCTTCACATCTCTGATCTACAAGACTGATACAGAAGTATAACTTAACTACCTAACATCAGCTTTCAGGAGATTTAGAGGACAACATTCACATCTCTGATCTACAAGACTGATACAGAAGTATAACTTAACTACCTAACATCAGCTTTCAGGAGATTTAGAGGACAACATTCACATCTCTGATCTACAAGACTGATACAGAAGTATAACTTAACTACCTAACATCAGCTTTCAGGAGATTTAGAGGACAACTTTCACATCTCTGATCTATAAGACTGATACAGAAGTATAACTTAACTACCTAACATCAGCTTTCAGGAGATTTAGAGGACAACCTTCACATCTCTGATCTACAAGACTGATACAGAAGTGGCATTTACTTAACAATTGACAGAAGAAACTCAAAACTCTAGCAAGTTTATGAGAATTAAGAGATAAAAAAATATATATATATTGCAGATTAGGTTAAATAAGCTCCTATGGGGTTCATAGAAAAATCGACTTGAATGGGAAAGTTTGCACTGAGATTACCTATGGAATAAAACATACGGCAGCCAATTGAATTTGACATTCTGTAATACATATTCCGCAAGACTGCAAGTATGTTGTGTTAATCTACACAGAGATAAATTACTATATGAAATATACTGATGACAGGGCAAAGGGTCTGGCAAAAAGTTTTGGCAAAAGGAAGATCCCACTGAAAACGCTAAGGCATCAAATCTCTGTTTGAGCCAACGTTAGTAATTAGAGCCACACACAAGATTCATTGGGAACTCTAATGAAAAAAGAGTAGAAAATACATGTTTGTGAATGTGTGAGAATATATGTTCTTACAGCTAAGCACTACAACGGGTGATGACTCTTCTCCTCTAGTTGAGTTCACCTCTCAATTACAGGAGACCTTCAGAGCATCTTCCATTCCACAGTAACAAGACTCCATGGCAATGACCTGCCTCTGCAAACATTAGCATAATATTACAAGAAAAACGTATTAAATTAAGCATTGTTTGTTTACAAATCAACCCTCTCACAGGCATTGTAATTCGAAACAGAAAAAAGGGGTTTTAGACTGATAATGATGAAATGATAAGCCAGTTAGTGTTACTGACTTACCGGTATTGTCTTATTCCATTTAGCTCCTAGTGGAACAAAGGGCCTCACTTATTGACAAGATTCAGTGTATATACATTGAATGTGACCAATACAGCAAAAAATAATCATCATCATGGTAACATTCATGTTGTTCACTAGCTTCGAAAGCCAAACTGAATCATGCTACGTTTCAATTCAGTTTACTTAGCTGACTGCGTTTCAATGTTGAGGCTTGCTTTTCACCCCCTTCCCTTGAAATCGGTTCCAGAGATCATTATTAGCAGTACATGTCCAGGAAATCTGCCACAATGCTATCTCTCCTTCCTGACTGACTCTCATCATGAGTCACATCCTTTGATCCGTTCTCTCTCCGCATCACAGCGTTATTTAGAGACTGTCTGCATACAGTCAGAAAGACACTAATTAAATGATCACACATGAAGGAGATTCATCACCCTGCAGAAGTTTGTATCATTACCTTCAACTCTCAAAGCAAAGATTAGTCATAGAGTTTATCCCACTGATAGAATTATTTGGTGGATGTTACGAACACTGTATTGGGCTGTGAGTCAAGCACACTGAGTCTAATTCAAGATGAATCTGGATTGATTTATTTCCTGTTTGGCAATGTTCTCTTTCTTAACTTTGAACAGAGGTCCGGCGGCTAATAGAACTAATAATTTACATCACCATAGATATTGTCTGAAGTAAATGGATATCACTTGTTCGGTAGTTTCAGATTCTAACTGTATAACGGAAGACAACCCTGATAACCATTAACCGTTACAGGCAATATAAGAGATTTACACAAAACACAACACAACCATCTAAAATTCTTCAATGAAAAGCTGTTGTGAGGTGCCCAAAATGTCAACATTCAGCGTCTGCCCCAGACCCACATTTCAAAATGTTAAGCAGTAAAGGGAAAGCATCAGGAACAGCCTTTCTGCTTCCAGCTACATTGACAGGGTCATCCAGCCTTGTCTCTTTGCATCTGGGACATAAAATGATGAGGTTCATTTTTTAGAAATTCAACTGCTGAAGGGAAGGACTAACTGGCATTAACCTGTGCCCCACAATGCACTGCTGCCTCCCAGCATGTCGCTCATCTCCGGCTGGCACACTGAGCAGCCAGCTACAGTATCAGACCTGCAGTTGGGGACTAAATGAAGGTTAGATGTGGTTAACACATGTTTTCAGATAAAGCACTTTGCTGTCTGATGACTTGAAAAATAATGTTTCAGATTCAGAAAACGTTAATGTCCTCACAGAGGCAATTCATTTTGCAGCAGTCATAAAACATACTAACAAAATTACATATAAAAAAATATAAAAAATAAAAAGCAAATAGCAAAAGATGTTTACAAGCAAGTCGTTGGGGTAAGTAGGCTGTGTAAGAAGGCTGTGTAAGTAGGCTGGGTAAGTAGGCTGGTTAAGGGCACTTTTATAATAAAATGTCAAAGTGGGCTACATGATAAAGTGAAGTGCTAAAGTGCAATTAGTCCAACATTTAGTTAAGTTCCAGAATTGCATTCAGAATTTCCCTTAGATAGTCTGTACCTGCGGCCAGAGGGGATGAGCTGGAATTCGAGGTGGACTGGGTGGGAAGAGTCAACCACTATTTTATTCGTCTTCTGGAGGGCTCTGACCAGGTAGGGAGATGACAGTTCTTGCTGTTGCTGCCCCATGATTCTTCCGCAAGTCCTGAATATCTTGCCCAACCTATTTTTCTGTGCAACCTTGATATTCCCAAACCAGCAGGTCAGGAGGTAGGAGAACCATGATGGTTAGGTCAACATGAAAAAAGTGCATCTTCCGAAGGAAATAGAGGCTCTGTTGGCCTTAGAAATAGCGTCAGTACATTGATTCCAGGACATCTTGTTGTCAATGACTAGCCCGAGGTATTTGTACTCCTCCACTATTTGATCGGCTCACCTTTTATCAGTGATGGTGTCTGCAAGGTAGTGTTCCTTCAGATGTCCATCACCATATCCTTTATTTTAGATGTGTTTACTTTTAGATGGGACGACTCACACCAGGCAGTAAAATCATTCAGAGACGGTCCGCGCTTGGTCTCATCCCCTTCGAGGTGACTGACCAAAACAGTGTCGTCAGCCTATTTGATCAGGTGGCACCCTGGGAACTGGCTTCGGCAGCTGTCTGTATAGTACCGGTGAAAGAGCACTGCCCTGTGGGGTTCCAACTGAAGTAGAGCGCACCGCCGAGAGCGTGTTACCTGCTGAGACCTATCAGTTAGGAAGTTGGTGACCCATGTGATAAGCATCAGGTCGGAAGTCTCTTCTCAGTCTGTCTGCGAGGACAAACCCATTGACTGTGTTAAATGTTGAGGAGAAATCAACAAACATGATACGCACATGGGTTTTGCAGCCCTCCAAATGCATGTCCTGTACACCAGATGTAAGAGCGAGAGGATGGTATCATCTGTTCCTCCCTCCGACCGGTATGCAAACTGTGGGGGTCAAGGAGGTGTTTGTTGGTATTGATGATGTATGCTTTGATGATCTTTTCAACAGATGTAATCAAGAGAGAGGTAAGTGTGACTGGTCTGTAGTCATTTGATACGGATGGTTGAGAGGTTTTGGGGATTTGGGACAGGTGCAACAATTGATGGACAGATAAAGCTGTACATGTAGCCTCATGGAAAGCACTGCTAGCCCATCAGTATCATCTGTCACTGTTACAAATTCTAGTGAATATTATCCTATATCACGTTTCATTAAGCACTTTCGATGGAGCTGATAAACGCTTGTTCATTTCATTTGTTCAAAGAGTTAGATTTTTTTTAAGGAGTATAATCTCGCTGGTGGATCGTATGGCCTCGCCATTGTGGCGATGACGGTGATATAAGCACAGTGATTTGAGATAGGGAGATAGCTGGGATAGAGACGGGGAACGAGGTGAGGCTGGAGACAAGCAGGCCCTGTTTCATCCTCTCTGGAGAAGATTGAGCATTAGTTCCTCCAGTGAGTCTCAACGAGAGACGGAGAGAGGAGTTATCAGCCCCCCTGATCAGACTATCAGCCGCAGCATCCACACATAACGGGGTAGTAGCAAACTAAGAATAGACTGCAGAGAGTTTCAGTTGTTATCATCATCCATGATAAATGAATCATCTTGTATTTAAAAACAGCAAGAAATATGACACTGGTTCACAGAGCTGGAAGGCAGTTAAGACAATGTATGTTTTGTCTTTTTTACAAAGCGTGGGATTTGGAGGAACATGAACTCTATGGCTCCTGTGCATTGTATGCAGGGCAGAGATGCAATCTATGTAGATAAAATGTCCCTAGCCATAAAATGTCCTTCACCATTTGGGATAAGTGGGTCCTTGCTCGTCGGTTTATGGCTATGTAAAAGCAAATATTGAATTGTGATGCATAGTACTAAAGGAATGTGCACACCTATCAAGTACAGCTTGAAAAATGCTCCACTTTTACCCAAATTAACTTTTTCAAAACAGCGGAATCATAGAGATGTCATGCTGAATGTGGCTTCAAACTACTAACCACTATACTGTACCTGCGACCTTAATGGCAGCATAGAAGTCTCAGCTCTCGTGATTTAGTTCTGTTTAACTTCAAAGCTAAAAGGGTAAGGTGTGTGTGTGTATGTGTGTGTGTGTGTGTGTGTGTGTGTGTGTGTGTGTGTGTGTGTGTGTGTGTGTGTGTGTGTGTGTGTGTGTGTGTGTGTGTGTGTGTGTGTGTGTGTGCGTGCGTGCGTGTGTCAGAGAGATAGACACTCCCACTATAGCAGCAAATCTACACAAAAAAGTAAGAGAGAACGCACCAGAACCTGTTCATCGAATTTCCATTAGAGAACCTTCTACAGTAAGTCTAGGGAGAGTGTCTACAAAGGCAGTTAGTAGGAAAAGTAACTAGCTGAACAAGTCATGCACTTATTCTATGTAAAGTCTACTGTAGCTAGAGAGAGGCCAGGTCTGAATTTCATCCATTCTTTGAAGAGCTCATAGAAAACACTGTTTAAGCTTCTGACTCACAGTGGTACCTGACGATAGGCAGAAGGTCCTCTGCCTCTGTGTCCGATGTGTCTCCCATGTGGTATAGAGTTCTGAAGTGTTGCAGACTCGGTGTCCCATATTAGGATATTCTCAGTGTCAGCAGGACTTGTGTCAGTCTCAACAGGACGTCCTGTCATCAGAGTACAATTTGCCGCAGCGTTAAGTCTGGTTTAGCCAGGCTAACAATATGAAGCCCCAACAGTCTGAAGGTCTTTGCTATGCTCAAATGCCCCTGCTTGGTTTACTGTTATGGAGCCAGTTAACTCCTAGTTGTTTAAGCCGGGGGACGTTCCTATTGCATGATAGTGGGGTGAACAGGCAGTGGCTCGGGTGGTTGCTGTCCTTGATGATCTTTTTGGCCTTCCTGTGACATCGGGTGGTGTAGGAGTCCTGGAGTGCAGGTAGTTTGCACCCGGTGATGCGTTGTGCAGACCTCACTACCCTCTGGAGAGCCTTCCGGTTATGGGTGGAGCAGCTGCCGTACCAGGCGGTGATACAGCCCGACAGACAGGATGCTATCGATTGTGCATCTGTAAAGGTTTGTGAGTGTTTGTGGTGACAAGCCAAATTTCTTCATCCTCCTGAGGTTGAAGAGGCGCGGCTGCGCCTTCTTCACCACGCTGTCTGTGTGGGTGGACCATTTCAGTTTGTCCGTGATGTGTACGCTGAGGAACTTAAAACTCTCCACGCTCTCCACTACTGTCCCGTCAATGTAGATAGGGGGATGCTCCCTCTGCTGTTTCCTGAAGTCCACGATCATCTCCTTTGTTTTGTTGACATTGAGTGCGAGGTTATTTTCCTGACACCACACTCCGAGGGCCCTCACCTCCTCGCTGTAGGCCGTCTCGTCGTTGTTGGTAATCAAGCCTAGTGTCATCTGCAAACTTGATGATTGAGTTGGATGTGTGCATGGCCACACAGTCGTGGGTGAATAGGGAGTACAGAAGAGGGCTGAGAACGCACCCTTGTGGGGACCCAGTGTTGAGGATCAGCGGGGTGGAGATGTTGTTTCCTACCCTCACCACCTGGGGGCGGCCGTCAGGAAGTCCAGGACCCAGTTGCACAGGGCGGGGTCTTTCAGGGCCGTCGATGTGTCTGCTTGGGGGGGGGGATATACACGGCTGTGAGAGTTGGGGAGGAAGTCACACGGGAAGAGGTATGGGGTTTTTGGGCTGTTATGCTCCTTTTGCTCATTAGGAGAGGTAATCTTGGCAAGCACACACACGCACGAGCATTAACACACAGACACACACACGCCTACTTATTGAAAGTGTGCTGGCAGGCAGGCAGGCACACACACACACACACACACACACACTCACTTAAACCACACATGTACCACTCTAAAACACACATCAATCTCAATATGGATTTAAAACAGACCCAGAATATATACTGTAAAAAGTGTGAAGACACTGTTGTTCATCTAAAGTGCTTTTACTGTTTGGATTTACCTATTCTATTCAATTTGTCTGAAATCAAATAACAAATTTGACAGATCAATGTGACTTTTTTATTGAATGAAAGCTTCTAAATTGCTTTCAACACCTCATGCGTATGCACATTGAACAGCGATAGGGGCAATGTAGTGGCGGCAGCCTATCAGAAGAGCTGGAGGCAAGTCTTATTGGGGGAGTGGCTTTCAATTAGTTATTTCTGCCCACCCGTGAAGGTGAATGTCATTCCAGTTAAAGAGAGGCTCCGGTACTTTAACAAGTAAGTCTTTTTTTAACCTGCATTGGGCTGGATGTGTCAATGTGTAGTTCATACATGCATAATCTATGAGCAGAATTACTGATTTACCACAATTAGACATGAAATCCATAGTTTAAAGAAGCAACTCTTTTCTGGAAGCTGTGCTGCACCATTTTGCCTACATTTCCCCCCACATGGGCCAGCCCCCTAGCAATTTGAGTTCCAGCCATTTGAGTGACAGCTAGCAAGAATCACACACAGCAGAGCAAGAGAGAGAGAGCAATGACGTGGAGCACATATCTGCACATATGTGATGTAGTACACCATTTTCAGGGAGCACTTTTGTCTCATGGGCGCTACTTTCAGAACTACTGGCTGAAAAGTATACAGGAATAACAGAAAATCCCTTTAATGTGGTCTATTGTATTTGATAGTCAAACTTAAACTTGTACACTGTCAGCATCTGTAATGACTATTGCATACAGTGCCTTCAGGAAGTATTCACACTCCTTGACTTTTTCAACATTTTGTTGTGTTACAGCCTGAATAAAACATTTATTAAATTGAGATTTTGTGTCACTGGCCTAGACACAAAACCCCATAATGTCAAAGTGGAATTATGTTTTAGCATTTTTAAAACAAATTCATAAAAAATGAAAAGCTGAAATGTCTTGAGTCAATAATAATTCAACCCCTTTGTTATGGCAAGGCTAAATAAGTTCAGGAGTAAAAATGTACTCAACAAGTCACATAAGTTAAATGGACTCAAACATGATTTTTGAATAGCTACCTCATCTCTGTACCCCACACATTCAATTGTCTGTAAGGTCCCTCAGTCGAGCAGTGAATTTCATACACAGATTCAACCACAAAAAACAGGGATGTTTCCAGTACCTTGCAAAGAAGGGCATCTAAAAAAAAACAGACACTGAATATCCCTTGGTGAAGCAAGGGATGGTGAAGTTTTTAATTACACTTTGGATGGTGTATCAATACATCGTTATGTTTGCGGCAAATCCAACACAACACATCACTGAGTACCACTCTTCATATTTTCAAGCATGGGGGTGGCTGCATCATGTTATGGGTATGCTTGTCATCAGCAAGGACTAGGGAGTTTCTTAGGATAAAAAGAAACGGAATAGAGCTAAGCACAGGCAAAATCCTAGAGGAAAATCTGATTCAGTCTGCTTTTCAACAGACACTGGGAGACAAATTCACCTTTCAGCAGAATTATAATCTAAAACACAAGGCCAAATATACACTGGAGTTGCTTACCAAGACAACATTGTATGTTCTTGAGTGGCCTAGTTGACAGAGCTTGAAGAATAAAAAAAACTATAATGTGCAAATGTTGTACAATCCAGGTGTGCAAAGCTCTCAGAGACTTACCCAGAAAGGGTAAAGGTGATTCTAACATGTTTTGACTCAGAGGTATAAATACTTATGTAAATGAGATAATTATTTATTTAATTTTCATCAAATGTGCAAAAATGTCAACAAACATATTTTCAATTTGTCAATATTGGATATTGTGTGTAGATTGGTAAGAGAACATTTTTTATTTAATCCATTTGAAATTCAGGCTGTAACACAACAAAATGTGCAATAAGTCAAGAGATACGAATACTGTCTGAAGGCACTGTATGACCCCAAAGTAATCAGTTCATTCAGTTTGTGATCTATGACACTTCAGATTTACATAGGATCATTTTCACAAAGGAGTTCGGATGCAGTGAACCACTTTTTTAAAGTAACTTTAGTTTAGTAAACTATATTTTTC
Organism: Salmo trutta; assembly: GCF_901001165.1. Lineage (NCBI taxonomy): Eukaryota > Metazoa > Chordata > Actinopteri > Salmoniformes > Salmonidae > Salmo > Salmo trutta. The sequence goes on along the minus strand of NC_042957.1, from coordinate 66,766,318 downwards.
TTAAGGTAGCTTTAGTGTAGCTTCACTTCTTCCAGTGTGAAGACATTGGTAGAGTAGCTTCCCCAACACTGACAAAGAGTTTGTTTTTTTTTTACAGTGTACGTTTTCTGAAAAAGAATTGCTGTCGCTACCATGCTTTCAAACCAAGGTGATTGAACAGAGGAGCACACTGGATGAAAAGATATTCAGCAATAAAATATAGATTTGTTGAAACAAAAGTCCATTGTCCCTACCAAGAGTTGCAGAATATCTTTTGAACCTGTAATGATTCTTCCAGGGCAATCTGAATCTGGGTGGGAAATGATAAAAGAAGCCCCCTTACAGTAAAACCATGTGTCATTCCTTTATGCTGATGCCTAACAATGGAAGAGTAAGGAAATCATCAACACCCCCCTGGTGTGATGCCATATTGATGATGAATATCTGCAAACTCTCACAAGCTGTCTCCTTTTTCCTTTGTGTGTGTGTGTGTGTGTGTGTGTGTGTGTGTGTGTGTGTGTGTGTGTGTGTGTGTCTTCCAAAAGAGGAAGAAGAGAGGTCATCAACTTGGTTAATCCTTGCGGAAACTATTAGTATTCGGCCTTGTTCAGCACAAAATGGCTGATCAATGTGAATCAAAATGTGCTGCTTAGCTTAACGCCTCGTCCGTGGCAGGGTTTCCTTCACACAGGGAAGAAGAGTGAGACAGATGAGGACACAGTCTGAGTCAGCGATTACCCACGTTACCCTGGGACAGGAGAGGAGGGAAGAGGCTGGCCCTCACAGCTCACTGGACCGTACCCTGTATGCATCCCAAATAACACCCTGTTTAGTGCACTACTTTTGACCAGGGCCCGTATGGATGCAACCCCCTCCCTGTCCCACCTGAAAGCATCTGTCACATGTTGATATGAATGAGACTACTGGTCATGGATCTGTCACATGTTGATATGGATGAGACTACTGGTCATGGATCTGTCACAAGTTGATATGGATGAGACTACTGGTCATGGATCTGTCACATGTTGATATGGATGAGACTACTGGTCATGGATCTATCACATGTTGATATGAATGAGACTACTGGTCATGGATCTGTCACATGTTGATAAGGATGAGACTACTGGTCATGGATCTATCACATGTTGATATGAATGAGACTACTGGTCATGGATCTGTCACATGTTGATATGGATGAGACTACTGGTCATGGATCTGTCACATGTTGATATGAATGAGACTACTGGTCATGGATCTGTCACATGTTGATATGGATGAGACTACTGGTCATGGATCTATCACATGTTGATATGAATGAGACTACTGGTCATGGATCTGTCACATGTTGATATGGATGAGACTACTGGTCATGGATCTATCACATGTTGATATGGATGAGACTACTGGTCATGGATCTGTCACATGTTGATATGAATGAGACTACTGGTCATGGATCTGTCACATGTTGATATGGATGAGACTACTGGTCATGGATCTGTCACATGTTGATATGAATGAGACTACTGGTCATGGATCTATCACATGTTGATATGGATGAGACTACTGGTCATGGATCTATCACATGTTGATATGGATGAGACTACTGGTCATGGATCTGTCACATGTTGATATGGATGAGACTACTGGTCATGGATCTATCACATGTTGATATGAATGAGACTACTGGTCATGGATCTGTCACATGTTGATAAGGATGAGACTACTGGTCATGGATCTATCACATGTTGATATGAATGAGACTACTGGTCATGGATCTGTCACATGTTGATATGGATGAGACTACTGGTCATGGATCTGTCACATGTTGATATGAATGAGACTACTGGTCATGGATCTGTCACATGTTGATATGGATGAGACTACTGGTCATGGATCTATCACATGTTGATATGAATGAGACTACTGGTCATGGATCTGTCACATGTTGATATGGATGAGACTACTGGTCATGGATCTATCACATGTTGATATGAATGAGACTACTGGTCATGGATCTGTCACATGTTGATATGAATGAGACTACTGGTCATGGATCTGTCACATGTTGATATGGATGAGACTACTGGTCATGGATGATGAGTACATCTTATTTAGTACTTCATTTGGCCATTTTGTTGGGTTATTGTCATGTCTACTCCCGCTCCTCCACTCCGGCGCTTGAAGTTGCTGGTCTACTAACCACCCAACCTGGCAATCATCATTACGCACACCTGCTCCCCATTGTTACACACACCTGGACCTCATCATCACCTTGATTACTCTCCCTTTATTTAGCCCTCAGTAGCCTCATTCATCAGGCAGTATTGGTTTTGTTCAGCTTCAGTATGCTTCTCCTGTTTTGTTTATTTGCCTTTTCTTATCATAAAAACTTACCTACTGCACCTGCTTCCTGACTCCCAGTGTATACGTTACAGTTATGCATTTATGCAGAAAATGTTATTTTGTGGTGGTTATTACATAGTTAAACATCAACCACTTTTTGGTCTCTTGGAGATTAATTGAAACAAACATTAAGGGTAGTAATGCTGGCTTCTCAATTGTTTAAACAAAGACAGATACAAAGAAAAAGACTGAGCAAAAACATTGGCCTAATGCAACCATGGGCTAGGAAATCATTTCAGCTCAACTTGGGGCGAAGAAGACTGCACAAGATCCCTTATTGCATGTGACTTTATGGCATGTTGGATTACAGCAACAAATGGTGAGATGTGTGAACGCTACAGTATCAGCAAACATGAAGGCTGAGAACGATAGATAAAGGGAGCAATGGCATTTATAGGACTTAAAAGAAAGGGGGAGAAGTGGAGTAAAGGGACAGAAAGGAGCTTTTTTCTTTACCACTTCATTATTATGTATATCGGGAAACACATTCAATATTTCAAGATGTAAGGAGCTACTGGGATCAGTAATGTGCCTGGAGACCTGGAGAGAGCTCACATCTTGTACGTCGTGTTGGAAGCCGGAGGTGCCTGAAACGAGTTTTAAAAGACAAAGGTATTTTTTATATTCTGGTGCTAAATATAAAATATAGACAGATAGACATGCTTATACACAAATGCATACACACACACTCATACGCATGCACGAACACGCAAGCACACACACTGATAACACTTGTAATTCCCCCCTGTCTTATATTCAGAACCTTTGATTGTGAATTCATTGGGGAGTCATTCATGCAAAATCAACGTTTTACGTGAAAAACCATGAGAACATTTCATTTAGTCACCAATACATCAGATAATGATAGGCTAACCATTTAGTCAATTTAACTACCATTAAATCCAATAGCAAAAAATACAAGATACAAAATGGAAAGACAAGACGATGGTAAATATGATTTTCCATACAGTATTTGACTATAACTTGACATGCAATAAATAAAAGTGTATTTATCCAATGGCAGGTTGTGAGCATGCTGAGTGACACAGTATATAGTCTTACAGTTTCATTATCCTTATACAGTACATACTGTAGGACAAATCATCAGAAATAGGGGAATTGTAAAGAAGTGGGCTACTGTCAAAACATAGCACCCTACTGTATGCCATTTCTGCCCCATGAAACATTGTACAACTTTTCTACATGTCAACTGATACAGTATCATCTGTCTCTCTGCTTGAAATTAACCAGCTTCCAGTGTTTCAATGAAATTCAGATAATGAGTGGAGTATATTGTTATGTATAACCCAGGTATTTCAGCACTGCATTATACTCTACACTATAATTCCAAATGGCAGCACATAGAGTGGCTCTTTCCACTATGTCCTGATGGAGAATGATGATGTACTATTTACAGCCACATCCATATTGTCATACGTTTCATCTTCTGATGAAGAGTAAGAAATATCGGACCAATACGCAGCGTGGTAAGTGTCCATACGGAACCCCCTGAGACGGCCTGCGTGGTAAGTGTCCATACGGAACCCCCTGAGACGGCCTACAGTCCGGAACCTCCTGAGAAGTTCCCCAGCCCAGAGTCTCCAGCGACGGCCTGCAGCCCAGAGTCTCCAGCGACGGCCTGCAGCCCAGAGTCTCCAGCAATGATCTACAGTCCGGTTCTTTCGACGACGATCCACGGTCCGGTGGTAATAAAGCAGAAGGATCAGCGGGTGGAGGGGGGATTATGCCCCGAACCAGAGCCGCCTCCTCTGCTGGAGGTTAAGGTTATGTGGACTGCATTTGAGCCACCATAAACAGGAGTTGCCCACCCAACCCTCCCTTTTGTTTTTGTTTAGGTTTTTGTTTAGTGGCATTCGGAGTCTGCACCTTTGGGGGGGGGGGTACTGTCATGTCCTGACCATAGTAAGATGTTAATTTCTATGGTAGAGTAGGTCAGGGCGTGACAGGGGGTGTTTTGTGTTTTGTTCTATGTTTTCTATATCTATGTTTAGTTCTAGTTTTCTATTTCTGTGTTTTTTGGGGGGGTTGATCTCCAATTGGAGGCAGCTAGTCCTCGTTGTCTCTAATTGGAGATCATATTTAAGTACGGGGTTTTCTTCCTGGGTTTTGTGGGTTATTATATTTTGAGTAGTGTTTGTTTCTCTCTGCGTCACGGTTTGTTGTTTTGTCTATTCAGTTATTTGTGTATTGCAAAGTTTCACGGATTAAATAAAATGTGGAACTACAACCACGCTGCACTTTGGTCTGCTCCCTTCGACAGCCGTGACAGTAAAGTGAATATTGCATTTTGAAAAATAGATGCTTAAATTGAATATGTATCCAAATTGAAATATAGATTTTGTGCAGTGAACAAGTGACTTTGTGAATTTGTTTGTTGAACTAGAGTTTTGAAACATTTTGATGATCTGTTTTGATGTTTGTGCTTAGTGTTATGAAAAGAGAGAACTGCACCAAAGGAATTGAAAAAAGCTGTAATAGGTATGGGTGGAGGCCTGTTTAAAGCTTCAGGCCTGGAGAGACAGCCTGAGGCTGTGCCCACGAGGCCCCTGGGGAGACAGCCTGAGGCTGTGCCCACGAGGCCCCTGGGGAGACAGCCTGAGGCTGTGCCCACGAGGCCCCTGGGGAGACAGCCTGAGGCTGTGCCCACGAGGCCCCTGGGGAGACAGCCTGAGGCTGTGCCCACGAGGCCCCTGGGGAGACAGCCTGAGGCTGTGCCCACGAGGCCCCTGGGGAGACAGCCTGAGGCTGTGCCCACGAGGCCCCTGGGGAGACAGCCTGAGGCTGTGCCCACGAGGCCCCTGGGGAGACAGCCTGAGGCTGTGCCCACGAGGCCCCTGGGGAGACAGCCTGAGGCTGTGCCCACGAGGACCCTGGGGAGACAGCCTGAGGCTGTGCCCACGAGGCCCCTGGGGAGACAGCCTGAGGCTGTGCCCACGAGGCCCCTGGGGAGACAGCCTGAGGCTGTGCCCACGAGGCCCCTGGGGAGACAGCCTGAGGCTGTGCCCACGAGGCCCCTGGGGAGACAGCCTGAGGCTGTGCCCACGAGGCCCCTGGGGAGACAGCCTGAGGCTGTGCCCACGAGGCCCCTGGGGAGACAGCCTGAGGCTGTGCCCACGAGGCCCCCTGGGGAGACAGCCTGAGGCTGTGCCCACGAGGCCCCTGGGGAGACAGCCTGAGGCTGTGCCCACGAGGCCCCTGGAGAGACAGCCTGAGGCTGTGCCCACGAGGCCCCTGGGGAGACAGCCTGAGGCTGTGCCCACAATGCCCCTCTTCATAGGCAGTTAAACGCTTTGATGATACTCCGCTATAATAAGCCCTTGGCGCCATAAGTTACTGGCTAACTGCAGCACTAGGATATTAACATGATGAACGGCTGGCTGATGATGGGTTGCACTTAAAGTACAACAGTTGATTTGCATTTTGTCTGTAGGCAAATCGGTTCTGAGGCGACTGCTGAGGACAGGTTTCAGAGCAGCGGCTCTTATCCTACTCAAGATGAAGGAGGGGAAAACCCTTTGTTACCAATATGTTGACCAACAACAGTGCAGCTGAGAGAGAGGGAGAGAGAGAGAGAGTTTATCTGGGGTGTATTCAGTAGGTAGTACAAGTTGAATGTTGCAGATGGAAATGTCGGTGTATATAGCAGAAATGATTCTCAAGTCAACAGTGCAGGCAATTAAATCTGTTCTAATCAAAACATTGTATTTATATCTGAATGTTTTGTAACATTGCACCCTGCTGAACAGACCCCTGCTGCTGGGCCTGGTGAAAACAGTGGTTGGGGAGTATTTGTAATAGTAGTGCAGAATACACTGTCAGTCAAACGTCGACAACAGCATGTACAATCAGAGATGTTTGGGAATGACAGTAGAAGCTAGAAGATAACATCAGAAAGACGTCAGACGTACATGTATATTTACTGTAGTTGCAGATCGATCAGTGGTGGTCACTGCTTATTTCTATTACAGCATAATTGATGACTGTCATTCATATTCCATTCACCCAATTCAATATAACAGCGATAGGTCTCGAGTTCAGGTGTTGTGTTGGAAAGTCATAGCCAGCTAGCTAACATAGCATCCCTCTATTTGAGTAGGGTGTTTCAATAGGCTAAACTAGATAGCTGCATTTGCTAGCTAAGTAAGTGAAACTGAAAGTTTAAAAAAATAAAGAAATCTCTCTCTCTCTATTTCTCTCTTGCTTCTCCTTCATTTTGTAAGAAATGAATTTGTTCAAAACTGTTCAACTATTGTTTTTCACTCTCTTTGAGTCAACTACTCACCACATTTTATACACTGCAGTGCTAGCTAGCTGTAGCTTATGCTTTCAGTACTAGATTCATTCTCAGATCCTTTGATTGGGTGGACAACATGTCAGTTCATGCTGCAAGAGATCTTTTAGGCTGGAGGACGTCCTCCGGAAGTTCCCATAATTACTGTGTAAGTCTATGGAAGGGGGTGAGAACCATGAGCCTCCTAGGTTTTGTATTGAAGTCAATGTACCCAGAGGAGGACGGAAACTAGCTGTCCTCTGTCTACACCATGGTGTTACCCTACAGAGTGTTGTCGAGGCTACTGTAGACCTTCTTTGCAAAATAGTAGGTTTTAATCACTTATTTGGTAATGTGATTATATTTAGTATAGTTTTATCTAAAATATATTACTTTTTAAATGTTTTACAATTAGAATTTTTATGAAATGTATGAAGTTCACTGAGGAGGATTTTCCTCCCCTTCCTCATCTGAGGAGCCTCCACTGATGCAAATACCTTAGCCAATTATATCTGCATGGACCATTGGAATAATAAGGTTTGTGGAACAAAAATCTGTCATGTTTTAGATTGAGCGTCATAATCTTATCATCTAAAACATGACAGAATTTTGTTCCACAAACCTTATTATTCCAATGGTCCATGCAGATATAATTGGCTAAGGTATCTGCATGTACGGTAATTATGCATGTACGTCCGACGTCTTCCTGATGTTATCTTCTACCTTCTACTATCATTCCCAAACATCTCTGAAAGTACATACTGTTGTCGAAGTTTGATTGACAGAATATAACCACCTTCCATATGGTGCCCCTGTTAAAAAGCATCACTCCACTGCCCGACAAAGATTATTATTAAACTGACAGTAATTTCATCCTAAATGGAACCATCTTCCCTATAACTTTTGACCAGAGCCCATATAGGGTTCTGGTCAAAGTAATGCACTCAATAGGGAGCTATTCGGGACGCAGCCAGCATCTTCACGGGGAATCTACCATATCTGATTCTGGTTGGCCCCGTGCCCAGCTGAAGGAATTCGATCTCTGGATCTCTGCCAGCCAGAATACCTCTGGGACCTTCAGATGCAGCCAATACACACTCATATGTCACAGAGATAACAAAATGCTAGGAGGTGTGCCCAATCACCTGCCTGACAGGAAATGCATTCTAACAAATGGAGTACCTTTCGGTCTATCCCGGGAGACAATTATAAACAATTCCAGTCTTTAGTAGGAGATAGAGCGTATCCCGAAGACTGATAACATCCATGCCATGATATCAATCATAGCCAGTCGGAATAACCGTTTAATCTTATTCCCGAGGACCATACTGTGTAATGCCTTTTAGAGGCTGTGGATGTCTTGAATGTCTTTCAGGCACAGGTAGGAAACAGAGGATGTGTGTGCATCCTAAAACGTCACCCATTCCTTATATAGTGCACTACTTTTGAACTGACCCTTATGGGCCCTGGTCAAAAGTAGTGCATTATGTAGGGAATATGGTGCCATTTTTTATTTAACTAGGCAAGTCAGTTAAGAACAAATTCTTACTTTCAATGACGGCCTAGAAACAGTGGTTAACTGCCTTGTTCAGGGGCAGAACGACAGATTTGTACCTCGTCAGCTCAGGGATTTGATCTTGCAACCTTACGGTTACTAGTCCAATGCTCTAACCACTTGGCTACGCTGCCGCTGGGATGCATCCTGTGTAAAGGCATGAGGTGAGGGGGGTACAGAGCTACTACGACCTTGGGAAGGTTAGAGGTCAGAAAGGTGGTTATAAGGGTGAGACCCTGATGAGGGAGAGAGAGGGTGAGGCGTTGCATAGTATTTACTGAAAATCTTTCCCAGAGGACATTTGGCACCGGAGCCTTATTGAAACATCATCTAGCGTGACTTGAATGACTCTTCCTCCAATTGCTGCTTACGATGCTACTGGTGTGACAGGCCATGTGCGACATCATAATCCGGTTCCAGGAAGTGCTTCTCGCTGCTAATTGTTGATTGGGGGATTGGGGATTTGGGAATCTCAACAACCACAGTCACTGACTGAGGTGTCATAGTCTCATCAATTCAAAACAAAGGAAAAGGAAACCAAAGCAGTGTCATAGTTTGATTGATTGAAGGTGCCAACGGGTTTTCTTGTTAGTTAATTGAATGTAATCAACAATGTGGGTTCACTGCAATTAGGTGCTGAATAAACTCGGAATGTGACTTTAAACAAAAGATAAAAACACTCAAGTGCATCAGAGAATGAGAAGTAATATTGTTTTGGTGTGGGTGTGTGCCCAAAATATTACATTGATATTTGTGTTTGTCTAAAGTCAATATTAAAGAGGTTAACACAAAGAAAAGTAAAACACATAACAATTGATTCCTCAAAATCCCTTATGCTTTGTAGATGATTTTGTTTACTACACTCAATCCAAGAAAGGCCATTGATCTGTCTTGAAAAGACTTGAGAGTCTTAGCATTATTTACCATGGATATATAGGGCTGATATTACATGTAATACAGCCAGAATAAAGACGGGACCACAATTCCCAGTTCATATTTTTTAAACAAACCAATCCATAGATTATTAAATTGTCCAGGAGAAATGAAAGAGCAGACAGAATCAAAGAGAAAATGTCATTGAATACAAAGTTAAGTGAAAAATTAAAATAAGTTTGAAAATGTGTAATTTTCTTTGAACATAGCCCCACACAAGAGGTTTGTCAACAAACTGTCCTACCCAGGAGGCCCAACACAGCTCCCTCTCACATCAAACTCCCCATGTCTCCCTCTCTTCTCTACCAAGGTCACATCAAACTCCACATGTCTCCCTCTCTTCTCTACCAAGGTCACATCAAACTCCACATGTCTCCCTCTCTTCTCTACCAAGGTCACATCAAACTCCACATGTCTCCCTCTCTTCTCTACCAAGGTCACATCAAACTCCACATGTCTCCCTCTCTTCTCTACCAAGGTCAAATCAAACTCCCCATGTCTCCCTCTCTTCTCTACCAAGGTCACATCAAACTCCACATGTCTCCCTCTCTTCTCTACCAAGGTCAAATCAAACCCCACATGTCTCCCTCTCTTCTCTACCAAGGTCACATCAAACTCCCATGTCTCCCTCTCTTCTCTACCAAGGTCATATCAAACCCCCCACGTCTCCCTCTCTTCTCTACCAAGGTCACATCAAATTCCTGTGGCCCTGGTGCAGTAGTTAGAGGACAGAGCCAGGAGGACCCTGGTGCAGTAGTTAGAGGACAGACCCAGGGGGACCCTGGTGCAGTAGTTAGAGGACAGACCCAGGAGGACCCTGGTGCAGTAGTTAGAGGACAGACCCAGGAGGACCCTGGTGCAGTAGTTCGAGGACAGACCCAGGAGGACCTTGGTGCAGTAGTTAGACCACAGACCCAGGAGGACCTTGGGGGCCTCTAATCCAAGATGGCCGACATTATCATCTTGACCTTGAGCTTGGTGCGTCATGGTTAAATCTCATAATGAGCACAGCCAGGGTGTCAGGTGTAAAATGATATGCAAAGTAAACAGCCACTGACACACAAACGTACACACACACTAATGCGCGCACACACACACACAAACACACACACAGTATTTCTGCCTATAGGCTTTAATGAGGCATGACAAGACATTGATCTCTGTTTGAGGAAACATCAATATCAGCTCTCTGCTAATGGAAAGGGAAGGGACGTCATGGATCTTGATGTATTTTTTTATGAACCAAAAGATTTCATCATTTTGCCTTTCATGCCAAATGGCAGTTCTGGGTTAAAACATTGCCCTTCGCTAAACGATTAGTTCCTGCCGTGAGATGACAGTTTCTATTTCAGAGCGGCGTGGATGGGATGGTGGCAGTGTAACTGCAGTGTACGTGTTGCTTGACACAGTAATAGACATTTCTGCACGCCCTGGGACAAAAGGAAGGTTAGTAATGACATACCTGTGTGTGTATGTGTGTGTGTGTTTGTGTGTGTGAGTGTGTGAATGTGTGAATGTGTGTGTGTGACAGAACTTAACACTTGATCTCAACACACAGCAGGAGCACTCCAATCTCTGTGAGCCAGACAGAGTGAGTGTGTGTGTGTGTGTGTGTGTGTGTTTGTGTGTGTGTGTGTTTGTGTGTGTGTGTGTGTGTGTGTGTGTGTGTGTGTGTGTGTGTGTGTGTGTGTGTGTGTGTGTGTGTGTGTGTGTGTACGTGTGTACGTGTGCTTCTGCACATCTGCATGTCTGTGTGTTAGTGTCTGGATAAAAGTGGGGAAAGAGGTTAATGTGAAATCCGCCAGCCTGCAGTGTGTAACAACAGAGTGTAAGATTGGTTCCTTTACCACCCTGCTCCCTCACAGTGTGCCCCAGAGGCCCCTAGAGGCCCCAGACCTGCAGCTGGAGCAGCAGCCCCCTGTCAGACAGACAGCTGTCCTGGGGAGACGGTTTGGAGCATATCTGTTTTTACCCAGTGTCGCCTGGGGCAAAGGTACATCGGTAAGACTCGTCATTTCCACGCTCCTTTACTTCATTAATTCTCTCTGATATTGATAGAGATGTACATATATTCTCTGATGTTAATAGAGATGTACCTATATATTCTCTGATGTTTATAGAGATACAGTATACATCTATCCTCTCTCCACCACAGCCCCGTCGATGTGAATGGGTACACATTGCCTCTCTTCTACTGTTCAGACATGACAACTGGATCATGAATCCATTCATTGGTTATGAAATAGGTGAAAGAATGTTGTAACCATTTGTTATTTGTTGTAAAAACGGTATTTTTGTTTGTGGTATATCCTATTATCGGTCTCCCCAAAGACTATTCTCATTGAGCTAAACAGGGTCTTTGTCCAAAATGACACCCTATTGCCTGCCTAGTACTCTACTTTCGTAGTGTACATCATAGTGAAAAGGTTTGAGGTAGAACCATTTTTGGTTCTAGGCAGAACCCTTTTGAGTTCCATGTAGAACTCCCTGTGTAACAAGTTTTACATAGAACCAAAAAAGGGTTCCTCAAAAGGTTCTGCTATGGGGACAGACAAATAACTATTTTAGGTTCTAGATACCTTTTGTTCTAAGAGTGTAAATCCATTTGACCACATACTGTGTAATGTCAACATATTCCCCGGTTCTGTCTCTGTGCTGAGCAGCTATTTTCTCTATGTTATTTGTGTCTCTCCTCTGCCTGGCAATGTTATTAGAAAGGAAGCTGAGAGTGAGAGTGAGAGTGAGAGTGAGAGTGAGAGTCAGACAGACAGACAGACAGACAGACAGACAGACAGACAGACAGACAGACAGACAGACAGACAGACAGACAGACAGACAGACAGACAGACAGACAGACAGACACCTCACTCCCTCCCTCTACAGTCACACATCCAGTAATTACACTTCAATCAGGCCATCACACATACACACACACGCACATGTCCACAGAGAAAGTTAGGACACCATCATACTGAAGCAAAATGACTCCCTTATGGTCTCAGTGAAAACTCTGTATTCCACTTCCTCTTCACTCTAAATATGACCGGCTTAATCTGTGTCTCCTCTGTCTCTTTAAAATACTTAAATGACCTGGAAAGAATAGTATCTGTGGTCTGAACAATCTGACTGACTTTCAATGCAAATTCCAATTTTATTTAGATCCAGTGTCAGCCAGTATGATGAAGACCGTCCCACATTCAGACCCGCTGAAGTTTTGAACAATTCCAAGCATGGAAGAGATGGAATAGCAATTCATTTCAAAGACAGGAATATCTATAACTATTTCAAATGGATTCATAAATCTGCATGACAGACAATACAAAGTCTGTATTAGGCCTTAATACTGCCTAAACATTGACAATGCTCAGCTCTTCAGGGGTGGATACAATGACTTTACCTGCATGTCCCACCCCTTCTGTGGACCAGCTTTGTGACACCCTGCGTGTGTGTGTGTGTCTGTGTGTCTGTACAGGCATGTGTTTGTGTGATGTCCCAGCATGCCTATCTATCTGACAGACCAAATGCAGGACACAGCTACCCCAGGTTCCCTGATCGAATTCTAAAGGCGGATTACAGTGGTGCGATCAGGAGCTTTCAGTCCTGGCGAAGGATTACAGTGGTGCGATCAGGAGCTTTCAGTCCTGGCGAAGGATTACAGTGGTGTGATCAGGAGCTTTCAGTCCTGGTGAAGGATTACAGTGGTGTGATTAGGAGCTTTCAGTCCTAGTGAAGGATTACAGTGGTGTGATCAGGAGCTTTCAGTCCTGGTGAAGGATTACAGTGGTGTGATCAGGAGCTTTCAGTCCTGATGAAGGATTACAGTGGTGTGATCAGGAGCTTTCAGTCCTGGCGAAGGATTACAGTGGTGTGATCAGGAGCTTTCAGTCCTGATGAAGGATTACAGTGGTGTGATCAGGAGCTTTCAGTCCTGGTGAAGGATTACAGTGGTGTGATCAGGAGCTTTCAGTCCTGATGAAGGATTACAGTGGTGCGATCAGGAGCTTTCAGTCCTGGTGAAGGATTACAGAGGTGCGATCAGGAGCTTTCAGTCCTGGCGAAGGATTACAGTGGTGTGATCAGGAGCTTTCAGTCCTGGCGAAGGATTACAGTGGTGCGATCAGGAGCTTTCAGTCCTGGCGAAGGATTACAGTGGTGTGATCAGGAGCTTTCAGTCCTGGTGAAGGATTACAGTGGTGCGATCAGGAGCTTTCAGTCCTAGTAAAGGATTACAGTGGTGTGATCAGGAGCTTTCAGTCCTGGTGAAGGATTACAGTGGTGCGATCAGGAGCTTTCAGTCCTGGCGAAGGATTACAGTGGTGTGATCAGGAGCTTTCAGTCCTGGTGAAGGATTACAGTGGTGTGATCAGGAGCTTTCAGTCCTAGTGAAGGATTACAGTGGTGTGATTAGGAGCTTTCAGTCCTAGTGAAGGATTACAGTGGTGCGATCAGGAGCTTTCAGTCCTAGTGAAGTATTACAGTGGTGCGATCAGGAGTTTTCAGTCCTGGTGAAGGATTACAGTGGTGCGATCAGGAGCTTTCAGTCCTGGTGAAGTATTACAGTGGTGCGATCAGGAGCTTTCAGTCCTAGTGAAGGATTACAGTGGTGCGATCAGGAGCTTTCAGTCCTAGTGAAGTATTACAGTGGTGCGATCAGGAGTTTTCAGTCCTGGTGAAGGATTACAGTGGTGCGATCAGGAGTTTTCAGTCCTGGTGAAGGATTACAGTGGTGCGATCAGGAGCTTTCAGTCCTAGTGAAGTATTACAGTGGTGCGATCAGGAGTTTTCAGTCCTGGTGAAGGATTACAGTGGTGTGATCAGGAGCTTTCAGTCCTGGTGAAGTATTACAGTGCAAAAACATGACGGTCTATTGTCTATTGTAGCGGCACATCAATAACTGACATCAATAGCCTCTCTGCCTCCGACACAGGTTGTGTGTGTGTTTGCGTCTGTGTGCATTTCCGTCTATGCGTGTTTTGCGCGCGCTTGTGTGTGTGTGCACGTGTGTTTGTTTGTGGCCCTTCTGCCTCCCACATAGACAGAGCGATGCCGGGAGAAAATCATCAGACATGCAACATATCCCACACTGCTGTCAGCCATAAAGAATGATGAGGTCACTATCAAACAAGGAAGTAGAAGAAGAGACGGGAGTCCATAGTGAATAGCATTTAAGAGACCTTGAAGTTAAAGGAGTGTGTTATTGTGTGTGTGTGTGTGTGTGTGTGTGTGTGTGTGTGTGTGTGTGTGTGTGTGTGTGTGTGTGTGTGTGATGGGGAAATTTAAGATGAATGAAGTTAATTTTCAGTTTAGAGTAATTAAGACAATGCTTTGCATATACACATGCTTTCCAGTGTTCCATTTGTGTAGAGGTTGATGATAACTAGACTTGATGCTGAATGTTATGGGATGTTCTCATATCTGTTGATTGTGATTGATGCCAGACTGGAGGAACAAGGACAGAGAAGACTGATTGTTCTGTGACCCTGTGTGATTCTGTAGCAGTGATTCTGTGATTCTGTAGCCGTGTGATTCCTACAATCCTCTTGGCAGGTGTTTACAGAACATTGGTGTGGTGAGATTACAATATAAGGGCCTGCTTAGAGAAGGTGAGCGACACATTTTCTCTCCCTGTTGCAACTTGTATTAAACCAGACTGATTTTGATTGACTTGATCAATGACTGTTCTCCTTTTTGTTCACCTGGAAATTACCATTACATAGAGAGAGAGGGGAGGGGGGAGAAAGAGGGGGAAAGAGAGAGGGGGGAGAG